>NC_051214.1:4312551-4315051 GCF_015220715.1 Pygocentrus nattereri
AGAAGTCATTACATAAACACATAATTAAAAAGTCATTATGTAACCACTTTTAAATAGCACTGCAAAACAACAATAACGAGGCTGAACTTCAAAGGATGAACGTCTCAGTCCTGTGGCGTGGAAAGAAGAAAAGGAAAAAGGGAAAGCTGAAGATTTGCTCTTCCCTCGTTCCTCTCTCTCTGCCTCTCTCTCGCTGTGACACTGATGCTTCATGACATCACAGCACTTTGTCTGATATTTTAAATATGAGGTAGAAAGCCTGGTCAGGAGAGGAGCTACAGCGGGACAGCGTGTCTGTCTTTATGCGAGTGCCATTGTAGATGCTGTTATTGCACCATCAGTTTCGTTTTCATCCAGGTTTCGCTGTAACGGGACAAACGTGTGACATACTGCTGCTTTAGCTGCACTAATAAACTATAAACTATATATTTTAAAACATGAGGTTTGGTTGTGAATGTAAACGGTGTGATTTAAATGATTGATACTGAGAAAAACAGAGAAATGCGTTCACACAGACTGATGGGAGTTCTCTCAGTTCAGGTCGGTGCACTTCACTTGATTTTGATTCAGTTCGCTTCAGTTTGATTCGTTAAAATCGATTAAATTCACTTCGGTTCAATTTGATTCGGTACGCTTCACTTTGCTTTAAGTCAGTTCAATTCAATTCAATTCAATTCAGTCAAATTCAAATAACTTAAATTCAAATTCACTTCAGTTCAGTTCAGTGCAAATCAATTCACTTAATCCAGTGAAATTTAGTTCACATCCATTCAATTAAGTTCAATTTAATTATGCTAAATCGAGTCAAATTCTCTTCAGTTCAATTCAGCTCAGTTCAATTCACTTAAATCCAGTCAAATTCAGTTGACGTCATTTCAATTCAGCTCAATTCTGTTCTCTTAAAGCCAGTCAACTTCACTTCAATTCAATTCAATAAAGTTCAAATAATGTATAGCCAGTCAAATTCAGTTCACCTTTGTGTCTCTCTCTGTCATTCTCCCTCCCTCTCTCTCTCCCTCTCTCTCTGTCTCTCTCTCTCTCCCTCTCTCTCTGTGTCTCTCTCTCTCTGTCCCTCTCTCTCTCTGTCTCTCTCTCTCTCTCTGTCTCTCTCTGTCTCTCTCTCTCTCTCTCTCTCTCTCTCTCTGTCTCTCTCTCTCTCTCTCTCTCTGTCTCTCTCTCTCTCTCTCTCTCTCTCTCTCTGTCTCTCTCTCTCTCTCTGTCTCTCTCTCTCTCTGTCTCTCTCTCTCTCTTTCTCTGTCTGTCTGTCTCTCTCTCTCTCTCTCTGTCTCTCTCTCTCTCTCTCTCTGTCTGTCTGTCTCTCTCTCTCTCTCTCTCTCTCTTTCTCTCTCTTTCTCTCTTTCCTTTCTTTGTACTTTCTCTCACTCTGTTCTTTTCCCTCTTGCTTTCTGTCCATGGCTGTGTCTTTCTGTTTCTCTCTCTTTGTCTTTCTCATGATGTGTTCGCTCGCATTCATATTTTGAGCATTTCAATATAGAACTCAGAATGAACACACAACACAGAACACACATACACACATACACACACACACACACACACACACACACACACACACACACACGTATTGTTTGCGTTTGTCTCCATATGAATAATATGAGTAAAATTGAGACACTGTGACTGGTGACTGTAGTGTCCTTCTCTCTCTCTCTCTCTCTCTCTCTCTCTCTCTCTGTGTGTGTGTGTGTGTGTGTGTGTGTGTGTGTGTGTGTAATTGGCTTCTCCTTTCCGTTCTGGACTCTGCAGTAGTGTATGTGTGCACTATTGGCTCATTAGCCCATGTCTGGTGTACAGCACTAATCCTCCTGGGAGCTCGGGCCATGGCTGTTTCCACGGCAATGAGAGTTTGAGTGACAGCTCTCAGGGCGGGGCTTGGCCAGGCAGGCTGTTATTAAAGAGTAATTAAGAGCAATTAGCAATTGATGCCTGTGAACTCGTTAATCCTTTAAACCATGCTAACGAATGTGTGGCTGTCACGGTTACACACACACACACACACACACACACACACACACACACACACACACACACATATGTAAGTTCTGTGACATCAACAAATTTGATCAGATTTGTTTAATATTTAATATCATCACTCATTTTAATTTTTTTTTGTCATTATTTGAAAAAACGTTATGTCCTTTACATTGCTTGGAAATTTATTAACGAATGAACCAACAGATTTGGCCCAAAATGACTTGGAAAAAAGTCTGGTTCCATTGACTTACATAATAAGTAAAGATTTTTTTTCTCCTGTAAAGTTATTATTTTGAACATACAATGTTTGTTCCGACAGCAGTGAAGTGTTGTAATAATACTCTTATTTCATTGTTAATTTTTGGTTGGACACAAAAGTTCTTGAATGTTTCAAATAACCCACCAAAAATGATCCAATCAAGATTTTTTTCTCTGTAGTATTTAGGTAAATAAAACAGACGTTATCATATATCAAAGGTCGGCAATTCAAATGTTTAGAGGAGCTATTTTG
>NC_051214.1:4320051-4342551 GCF_015220715.1 Pygocentrus nattereri
ACTCATTAGCTGACCTGACGATTGCATGATTAGAATACTTTTGATGAAAATTTCAAGGATTTTTTTCCCCCCTCAACATTCAAATTTTTTGTGAAGCTTGATAAATATTGCACGGTTTTTTTCTTCTCTGGGAGAGGGATAAAGTGGGAGGTAATTTATTAAGAAGACTTCAAAGCTCCCCTCAATGAAGAGCAGCGTGGAGTTGATTTAGTGTTATTATTCACCCTGAAATCGACAAATATATTTAAAGTGAAGAGACAGAGAGAGAGAGAGAGAGAGAGAGAGAGAGAGAGAGAGAGAGAGGGCGTCAACTCGAGCACTCATGCATGCAACTCGACTCAAAGTGTGAAGACCACATACTCTCCCTCCGCACACATCAGAGGCTGTTTCATATAATAAACTCAATTTGTACCCTTGAATATGCAACAGGAGGACAACCATCCTCTTTGATGCACAACGTGGACAACAAACTTCTCAGACGCTTGCTGTACGCGTCCAGGATCCGCCCACAAATGTGTTAGATAAGGTTGGTCAAGCTTTAGAGCACGCTGGCCAAAACCATTCAACCTAATGAAAAGGTTGTCAATCATTAAGGAGTTGTTCATGGAGTCGATTCACCACTGTAGATAAATGGAGAGTTGGTCATGGAGTCGGTTCACCGTTGTAGATCTATGAGGAATTGTTCCAATAGTTGAATCACCATTGTAGATCCATGGGAAGCAAAGTTGATTCACTGCCATAGACCTATGAGGAGTTGTTTAAAGAGTTGATTCACCATTGTAGATCTATAAGGGGTTGTTCAAAGAGTTGATTCTTCATTGTGGATCTGTGAGGAGCCAAACTGCATCACTGTCGTAGATCCTTGAGGCGTTGTTCATAGAATTTATTCATTGTTGTTGATTCACAAGTTGGTAAAGCTTAAAAATCTTTTAACCTCATGCAAAGGTTGTCGACCCATGAGGAGTTGTTCAGAGAATTGATTCACCAAGACAGATCTATGAGGAGGTGTTCATATAACTTACCTGTATAGATCTATGAAGACTTGTTCATAGATTTGTTTCACTGTGGTTGAACTTTGGAAGAATCAATTCATTAATAGATCTATGAAGTCTTGTTCGCATAGTTGAATCACCATTGTAGATCTATGGAAAGCCAAATTGATTCACTGCCACAGATCTATGAAGAGTTGTTTGTGGTGTTCATTCACCACAGTTGATCTATGAGGAGTTGCTTTTTACAGAATTGATTTTCCACTGTAGATATGTGAGGAGTTGTTCATAGAGTTGATTCATCATTGTAATATTCACCATTTTAGATCTATGAGGAGTTGTTCATAGAGTTGATTCACCAAAATAGATCTATAAGAAATTATAGTGAATCAACTCAGGTTGGCCTTCTCTGGTGAGTCGATTCACCAATAGAACTATGAGGAATTGTTCAAAGAGCTGAATCACCATTGTAGATCTATTGAGAGCCAAGTTGAATCACTGTCATAGATCCGTGAGGAGTTGTTTATAGAAGCGATTCACTGTTGATTTATGTAAGGCTATTCACAGAGTTGATTCATTGCTGCATATTTATGGGGAGTTGTTTACGTAGCTGATTCGCTATTGTACTGTGGGGAGTTGCCTCACCGTTGTAGGTGTGTGGGGAGCTGAGAGTTTATACAGTCGATTCACTATCATTGGCCTTTAGGGAATTGCTCAAAGAGTTGATTCATTGCTGTGCAACAATGAGGAGTTGTCCACAGAGTGTGTTCAAGGTTCCATGGGGAATCATTGATAAAGATGATTCATTGCTGTATATTCATGCAGAGTTGACTCACCGTTGTGGATGAATATAATTCCCTGCTGTAGATTCATGGGGAATCATTTATAGAGTAATTCACTACTATAGACCTATAAGCCATTGCTCACAGAGTTGATTCACTACGGTAGATCTACAGAGTATCGCTCGTAGAGATGATTCATTGTAGTAGCTCCGTGGGAAGTTGTTTACAGAGCGGATTCACAGTGGTAGATCCACAGGCTCGGTGTGGCTGCTTGTATTTTGGAGAATCGATTCGCTGTGGCAGGTCCCCAGTGGGGGGGTTAAGAGCGGGAGATGTCACTGGCCGGCGGTGAACTGGCCCTGTATTTTTAGCAGGTCATAAACCTGAAGAAGAAGAGGCCAGCGGTAATATTAATTATGACTGCTCCATGCAGCGCTGGGAAAAAATAATAAATAATGGAGAATCCTCCCACTAATTGTTGGGCTTTAATTAACAGGCTGTAACCTTTGGAGAGAGGCGAAGGTGGTGAGGGAAATTATTCATGTTTGCGTTTGCATATATGAATATGCAAATTGTAATTGCACCCCTTGAGGAGAGCACACAATGACATTCCAATGTCTATATTTTCATATTTTTATTCTTTTTATTTATGGAGTGGATATTGGTTGTGAAGGGAGTGTGGACCACGTAACCCCCCCCCCAGTGCTACAACACACACTCAACAGCCTCCCACACACACACACACACACACACACATGTTCAACAGCCTCCCACACATGCATAGCCAGCCTTGCAAACTACCTTACAGCCCAAGAAATGCACCGACATGGAATCCAGTTTGATATGAATGCATTTTACATACAGCACTTCAACAGGTAACGCTAATCATCTACCATGTGGTGGAATCCATGCGGCATAGTAATGCGATGCTCATCTACAGCATCCAAGACTGTAAGTCTCAATGGGCTTTTGCTGCTGCAACACTGTTTTCCTGCTATACATCAATCTGGGATTAATAGAGATCAAAATGAGCATTACTCTGGTCCGTAAGGATACAGGCTAGCACTGAGCAGAAGCACACAGCTCTGTGCTAAGTCCCTGGCCTTGGTTAAAGCATAGCATGAACCTCACATCCAGCCAAATTAGCATGCTCGCCGTAATTAGCATTTTTCATTTCTTTAGGTGAGAAATGCATTTGAATATTGGTCTGACTCCGTGTTTAAAAGCGCTGCTTACCAGCTCTCCATAAATTAGCTTTAATGTGAGGGCGAGAACTCGCAGATTAGCCCCACAGCGTATGCTGGAGCTTGATACCTAGCGTAGCATCGTGAAAGTTCTGCCTCTGGAGGAAGTATATGTGTGCGTCTGTGTGTGTGTGTGTGTGTGTGTGTGTGTGTGTGTGTGCGGCTCCTTTGGGTAACTTCCAGCTTTCTCGACGAGCGCTAGCTGAAATCCCTTAGTCGCTGCTGGGGTATCCCATAATACCTTGCTCTTCGTGTTAAGCTGTACGTGTGAGCACGTTCATTAGCATAAGAAGTGACTGTGACAGTCGCAGAGGAAAACTCTGTAATCCCAGAACTCGGCCTGAATCCACTGAACAACAACCACAGCAGTGATAACGGCAGTGTTGCTATAGCTGATGCGCTACAGTGGTGCTGAAAACAGTGCTTTGATAGTCCGGGCCAGCTGTATTAAGCCTTTAGCTACAGGTTTTAGCAGTAGACCCAGTCAGCCTGAGGGTTTTGCTTGAAATTGGCATCCATACGGAGAAAGTGATGCCAATTATTTATGTTTACAGGTTCTCCAGCATAGAGAGGAATCATTTAAGCATCTAAAAATGCTAAAGGTTCTTCAAGCTTCCATGGTTCTATATGGTTCTATATATAACCATTTTTAAGAAAGTGCTTTAGAATGTTTTATTGGGAAGGAAATGGGAGCCTTAGTGAAAGTTCTGCCAGGAAGACTCTAATATTACATCGTTCATTTATCCATTATTCCTGACCAATCATGGGCCTGCGCCTGTCTTGACTTACGTGCCTATTCTGCTCCTTTCAGGTGCTGACCGTTTGACCTTCCCCTCCCTTCTCCCCACCACCACCACCACCACCAGCTCTATTTGGCAGGATCAGCAAGGGTCTCGACGCTCCAAGACCTGGATTGAGGATGTGGCCTACGCCAAAGATTCTTTCATTTCTAGGATGTTGTGGGTTTGGCTTAGAAAAGGAGGACGTAGGAAAGAGCTCAACAGCAGGATGTGGTCATTAGTTAGATTCTTGCTAGTGTAAGATGGTCAAGGTCATTGACCAGCTGGACATCCGTCTTGACTAGGCAAAAAGGTATCCTATGCTGGTCAACTGGTTGAGCTGGTTAAGTTTGTCAATCATCCTGGTTAAGTTTGTCAATCATCTTGGTCAAGGTGGTCAACCAGCTTGGTCAAGCTGGTTAAGCTGGTAGACCAGCCAAACCAGAGGCCTTCATATCCAGTGTCTGGTCCTGGATTTTGCAGTCAATAGCCTCATTTACACACCCCCTGATAATCCATTAATAATCTGACGAATAGCTCAACTGGAATAGAATACGTTCATGTAAACACCTCAATCAGGATTGACTAGGTCAGTTGAGGTCGGTCGGAATACAGTTTCTATCCGATTGAACGAGGTGGGTAATCCTGTAAATAATCCGTTAAATAGAAGAATAATATCCGTGTAAATTCCTATATCTGATTACATTCCCTATGGGAAAGTTTAAGCCTGTTCTGCTTGTGCGTCGCGTCACAGTGAGAGTTCATACTGTTCAACACGACGGAGCAGAAACTGGTCTGCAGAGGAGACGAAGTTCATGCTTTGATCTTTAAAAGACGGCGGTGGGACGGACGTCCAGCTTATGCGTCTCAGAACACGACGTCTTCCTCTCGGCCTTCTTTAATAAGGACGTGTGAAGGACGTTTTCCTGAGTCTGACGTCATTTTAAAGCAGTTAAAAACACAATCACTGCTCACTGCTGCTCGTCTCACTCTGACTGGACTCAGATGATGCTTGTTGCAATGGTAACGTGGTTCTCTATGAGCATAATTTTGGATCGGATTACTTTTAGTGAGCAAGTAAATGGAGATTTTGCATTGGATTGTTGACTATAGTGAGAATATAAACACCTCAGTCTTAATCTGTAATATGAATGTTTTCAGTCGGCCTGGCAAAAATCTTTGCATGTAAACACAGTCAATGTTAGTTGATTAAACTGTTGACTATGTCTCTCAAAATCTAGGACCAGAAACTGGCCTCAAGTCCAGGCTTAAATTATGCTGGCCTTAAAACCCTGGTTAGCACAGTTAGTAGGCGGTTCGATCTGGTGATTAACCACAGCCTTGGTAAAATGAACTCTGATTTTAGATGCATTATGAGCTCATATCAAAGCAGTGCCCTCTCACTTATGTACATCTGACCCTTGATGTGTTTGGGCTGGAGCTTGTGAATAGAAATAGAGCAGAGCTGTCAGGAATGTTGTGAGGAGCTGTGAGAGGAGGAGAGGTGAAGGTTTTGTGGGCTTGGCTTAGAAAAGCTGAGAGAGGAAAGTTCAAGGAGAAAGTAGGAAACAGGTCAACAACAGGGCAACAAAGAGCACACAAGCAGGACAGAGACAGAGCGGGAGGGAAAGTAGAAGAGAAGAGAGGCAGGATGAGAGGTGTGTCTGCGTGTCTGTCAGAAGTGCAGCCTCAGGCTATTTGGAGTGTGAGAGTCATACCCTGCCTAAGGGAAAAAATGGCTAGCCTCCACTGGTTCAGGTGAGGATGTACCTGTTGTACATGCTTTATAGAACCATACACACTTTATTATTGTAGGAAACAGTGATTTATAAAGGCTTTAGAAATCGCCGCTGTGTAGACAACAAAATGAAAAAGAAAACAACACATACTTTGGCCAAAAATGCTAACATGATTAGCAAGGAATAAAAGCTACCTTGTCTTAAAACCTGGGAGTCGTGATATTAGATTCATAGTGTGTTATTTTAACATTTTAGCCAAAGTAAGTTCTGGCCCAAAACCTGAGAGACATATTTCTAAATAACGCTGCTATATTAGCGTTTTAGCCAAAGCAAGTTCTGGCCCAAAACCTGAGAGACATATTTCTAAATAACGCTGCTATATTAGCGTTTTAGCCAAAGCAAGTTCTGGCCCAAAACCTGAGAGACATATTTCTAAATAACGCTGCTATATTAGCGTTTTAGCCAAAGTAAGTTCTGGGCCAAAACCTGAGAGACATATTTCTAAATAACACTGCTATATTAGCGTTTTAGCCAAAGTAAGTTCTGGCCCAAAACCTGAGAGACAAAACCTTCCTAGGATTTTTAGCCAAAGTCAGTTTTTAACGCTGCCTTTTCCTTTTCTACAGTCATTGTTGGCCATGTTAGCACTTTGTCTTTAACCCAGGATTTATCTGGTTTCATATGGTCTAAGCTTGTCGTCAATGGTCATTAGTCAGAACTTTGCAAGTCTGAGGTGGTCAAGACCATTGACCAGCTGGACATCCATCTGGACTAGGCCAATACATACAGTATGCTGGTCAACTGGTGGAACTTGTTGAGCTGTTTGACCATGTTCCTCAAAGCTATTTGACCACTACTTAAACTAGTAGACCAGCCAAACTAGTGATCCACCAACCAGCCAAACCAGAGAAATCACTGGTAGTTAACTGAACTTTTGATAGGCCACCTAGCATCATACAAAATCCAGGACCAGAAACTGGATTCAAGGCTGACCATACATTATGCTGGTCAACGAACCACCTTCACCAGCTTGAGTGGCCAAGGAGATGTTATTTCTTAGATCATTGTCAAAACCTACATCATAAATTGTAGCCTCCAGGTATGATGGGGTTCATCACACTGTCTAGATCCACAAAAACACTGTTTGTTGATCTTGGCTGCACTGGGGCTAAACAACTACCACAAGCCTTACAGCCTCAGTCCTGATGAACCTGGTAGGGAGCAGAACAGTGGCCAACAAACTTCAGTTCCTCAGCTGATAGGTGCTGCACGACCTAAGAACATCCACTGCAGTTCTATAGGGATCTCAATAATGGAGGAGCTTTGTTTTTTTACCTTGTTTGTTTTTCTATCTTATTTTTACTTGAGACATTGTTTCACTGAAATGAGAAGACTTTTACTTGAGTATCAGCTTAGGCTGCTCTACACTTCAGCTCTCTACAGTCCAAGCCGTTCCAACCATCAGCCGTCCATCAAGACCTTAGGGAGCCTAATCAGGCTGAGAACTCTTAACTATGCAGTACAGGTGGACTCTGGTGGAAACGCTGAACTGCTCCACTGCCAAAATGACTGCAGCCCAATGCTTTGTGTAGTTATTGATCAGACTCTCAAGCTGCCGTTAAGGCTTTCCGGCCGTCTCTTCCTGGCAGAACTCTTTTAACTCGGTGTGGCATTAGTCGGACTTTGAGCACAAAGTGCTCGTTTGAGGCTCTGGCACAGAATCCGAAAGGGTTCCTGACATTCCTCGGCTTTGCGCTCCTTCCTCCTGAAGCGCTCCGACGCGGATATCCTTGTGTATTTTGGATCGCTGTCTTGCTGCATGATTCAGTCGCGATTCGGCTCCGGCTCACTGACAGACGATCTTCTCTTGACCCGTAAAAGCCTTTGATGCTGAGCAGACATTGTGTTTCCTGCACCAATGGCAAGCCTGTCAGTCAGCACTTCTACCAAAAGCTCTTCAACCACTGGCATCGTATCCTGGCTTTTGTCTGCCGAGTTTTGTTTCCAGATAGGCTGGGGCGAAAACTTTGAGCTTCTGCCTTGACCTGACAAAAATATATCCATATAAGAAGTTGAGAGATATTATTGTCATTTGGTATATTATAATATTTAACTACACAGTGAATGATGGACTGAACTACATTCCCATTTAACCTACATTCTGTATCGGCAGATTCAGCTTTTTTCCAGCTTGTAATTTCTATTTATTTCCTACATTTATTGGAAATAATATATATATATATATATATATATATGTGTGTGTGTATAATGTGCTGTAATTTTTGCACAGGCCACTTTTTTTCAATATATTAAAACGGCAGTTGTGCATTAAAATGTGCAGTAGTGTGTTAGTCTGTAGAAGATGTGTTAACTTATTTAACCACCTACAGTTACACTTATTGATGTTTCAGTCTGTGTGAATATTAACACACATTAATATAAATAACTGTAATAATATTATACAAACTCAGTGTAGATATTCCGTTGCCATTTTCTTACCATGGTGTAACTGCAGTTCTTGGCTCGATTGACATTTTTCCAAAATATTCCAATAATGAGCGATTCAATGATGATCACGCACCCCTCTAGCCATGACTCCCAGGACTCCAGTTCCCAGAACCCTCTGGGTGAACATGTGAGATCAAGGTCACCTGAGATCAGCTTCCCCTGACTATTGATGTTCTTTACCTGTTTTATCTATGATGTGACTAGATTCAGTTCGTTTACAAGCCCAGGCTGTAAGCTGGGCCCTGCTTGGTTAGTTGGGAGGTGTTGCTTCCTTTGTAAAGCTACTGAATGCTCTTGTTTTTATTCTGTTCTACTTTTGTGTTTCTGATCCATCGTTTGTGTTTTCAGCTCTAGTTTTCATCTGTACCCCTTTTCGGACTTTGGTCGCCTGGATTCATCTTTGTTACATTTGTCTAGCACTGTTGTCGGAAGAAAACCTCGTATCTCCAAAACGGTAACTTTACAGGAGAAGGAAAAAACCTGCTTTACTTTTAATGGAAGTCAATGGAACCAGACGTCTTTTCAAGTCATTTTGGGGCATTTCCTTCAATCTGTTCATCATGAAATTTACACACAATGTAAAGAACAACAGGCATTTTTACGTTATATCAAAAACTGAAAAACACTAAAATTGGAGATGCAAGGTTTTGTTCTGACATCAGCGAAATATGTTTTGGCCTGTTTTTTGACCTCAATTGTGGATTTTTAATAAACTACTAAAGCATCTTTTCCACATTTTAACCACAACCATCTGGCTCAATCTCATTACAATGATATTTAAGGACTGTTAATATCTCTTATGGCAATAAATGATAATAGTACAGTAAAGAGGTGCTGCAGGTTCTCTTAGTCATTACTTGCTAAATGAAACAACAATCTATTTTGGGGTTAATTAAGAATTCACAGCTGTATAGTAACTGATATCTGACAGCTCTTTAGCAACTTAGCTACTTTTTTCAACCACTATTGTGAAGGGGGATATGCCCCCCACAGGCCCCCCCAAAATTTGCATCAGTACCTGTCCAGTTTTAATATGAAGTTGCATTATATCTTAAATATTGGCACAACTACAGGCTTGTTTTCAACAGCCAGGCATTTTATCATTAACAGATATGGTTTGTTTCAGTCTGTTATTGTCCTTTAAACTCAATTGGTTAAATTTAACATTCCCTTTTCACTTTGATTCACTTTGATTAGAGGACCAAAAACCCAGCACAGGGCATAATTCAGCACAACTTTTTATGTCGTTATAGATTAAGTGACCCTTATCATTCCCACAACGGGGAAATTTCACCTCCACATTTAACCCATCCGTGAAGTGAAACACCACATATACACTAGTGAGCACACACACACTAGGGGTCAGTGAGCACACTTGCCCGGAACAGCCCAATCCGCAGCGCCCGGGGAGCAGTTGGGGGTTAGGTGTCTTGCTCAAGGACACCTCAGTCATGTGCTGTCGGCACTGGGGATCGAAGCGGCGACCTTCCGGTCACGAGGCTGGATCCCTAACCTCCAGCCCATGACTGCCCCAATATAGTGCCCCTTCTATAACCCCGTTATAGAAGGTCAAGCAGCGTGAGCTTCTGGCCACATCACCACATTTCTCATCCACAGTCTCGCACCAAAATCCAGAGCGATTGGTCAGCGTTTTAAAGAGCATTTTATATGTCATTATGTCATTTTTTTCAACAGTTTTTTTTTCGGTTACTGAGCTGTTTGTCTGAACCATGAAATCCAGCCTTGTATTACTTTAATCACCATCTTGCTGGAGACAAGAGAAACATCTGAAAACAGGGACTTTTCTACTTTATTAGCACCTTTCAGATGTTAGTATTTAGTTTTAAATACGTTTATTAATGAAATTGATGTTAACAGTTAGTAAAGCTGTGGTTGTTCAGGAATAATGTTCCATATTTTACTGATGTTTTAATTCACTGGACAAACAAATCTGTCGTTGTTTAACACACAGAGTTCATATATAATTTGATGTGTATCTATCAGTTGATCTGTCTGTCGGTCTTATAGATGATAATATATAATTCAGTTTGGTTGGAAAATGTATTTTTTATAGCAGAATTAAATTGAATTACTTTTTGTGCACTAATTCATCAGGTGTTAAACTGACCCTCTGCCTGTTCCAGTGAACTCACCCATGAGCTAAACTGGAACGCTGCACCTCCGCCTCATTTTGGGTGGACCTATACTTGAACGGTAGGAGCTGGAAACAAAGTTTAAGTGTTCATTTGTACTAGAGACGCACATGTTGACGAATATCTTTCCAAACTTAAATGTTTTAAAAGTTATTCGACCAAAAAACAGCTTGTGCCCCGATGCCCCCGAGACAAGCTAATAACACTCAGCTCATTTTAATTTGCAAATATTTCACATTTGTTAATATTTCACACAAATAATTCAATAAATAAATGATTTGGAAATCATTTTCATGCAGGTATTAGTTGTGGAGATGTTCCAGAGAATATCAGATCACTGAGAAACCTCAGGGATCATCCAGGTGTAACATTCTTGAACAGAGTTTCCTTCCAAGTTCAGTCTCAAGGCACCAAAGCGTCCCAAAAACAGGACACTTCTACCACCATGCCTGACCACCCACCTGGTGCTTGGGTCTCACGCATGCAGGTCTCCACCAGGTATCTGTTCTTAGAGCTTTTTCAAAGAGCTCTCGAGGATAGTCCAGCTGCCTTTTGGCAAACTTGAGATGAGGATTCATCTTTTTCTTAGTCAGCAGCAGACTCTTCCATGACCTACACTGAGGTCCAGTGTTTTCCTGGAAGTCCAGAGGGTGGATGAATTCACATCTCGCTGTTGGAGAGACATATCAGGCAGGACAAACCCTGCTGGAGATATTCATGACTCTAATCTATAGTAGACTATATGTTTTCCCTGCATTAAAATGGCTTTTCTTAAATTTTGCATAATTTTTTCCCAGATTCTAAACTTTCAAATTATTCCACATCCGTGTTTGTAAGCAGACATGGAGATTACTTTATTATGGTTTGGATTGGATGAAAAGTGATCATTGTGCGTAAGGTGTTGTTTTGCTTCTTTGATATTTTGTAGTTTTTGACATCAAACCAAATGCAAGAACATCAGAAGTGCCGACTAGAACCTGTCAGTGAAGAGCATCATGCAAAAGCTGATGCAAGTCATTGTGTAACAATGTTTTTACCCTTATTACAATGTAACTACAATGTAATTATTTAGTAATAAGGCACCACTTAATAAAAATGTGTTATTATGCTTATTATATTCCATAAGCACATGCTAGAGGCACCAAAGTGACTACATGTATGTGTCTGCAGACCCACTGGTTTAATTAAACCACTGTACTGTCGAAAAACGTTCAAGGACCATCTTTCAGCATTGACCTGAAACGTTGACCAGGCGCACTGCAAGGTAAATTAAGTGTATAGCAAAACGACAGCAATATTTCTAGACATCTCAGGGTTAAAATTCATCAGTGCACAACAAATGAGTCTCATTAATACACAGATGTCAATACATTAATCATAAATGTTATGTAAGACCATTTATAAGTTCAAAGAGTGAAATGATGGAGTAAATGAAGTTCTCTCCCACCAAACCATTCTACAGGGGTGGCGTTCTACCCCAGTACAAAATAATATCAATCAATCAATCAGTCAATCAATCAATCAATCAATCAATCAATCAATCAATCAATCAATCAATCAATCAATCAATCAATCAATCAATCAATCAACCAACCAACCAATCAATCAATCAATCAACCAATCAATCATTCAATCAATCAATCAATCAACCAATCAATCAATCAATCAGCCCTTATTTCAACTCATAGTACTTTGAGTACTAATAACCACAGTAGTGAATTAAAAAATAAGTCAATAAACCATTGAAGTTATAACAATAAAGTAACTTAATAAATACAACAAAATTAAGATAAACTGAAACATAATTCATGTAATATGTAAAGAAATAAAAGATGTAAAATGATAGCTTGATGACATTAAAATAAATAAGAACAGAATAACAAAATGAAACGAGATCTAAAAACAGGAATCACTTTAAAAGTGAACTAAAATGAGGTAAAACGGTGTCAGGCTGATTGGAGCTGACGGGAGACTAAAGGGTTAAAACCAGTGAGCGGCGCTTTAGAGATTCCTGCACTAAATGCCAGCTCACTGGTGCAGCGAGCAAAAATTATAAAAATGACAACAACACCGACACAATCATCCATATAACGCTTAGAGAGTTTAGCTTCTGGACACGCTGTCATTTAATGTTCAGCACTTATTTAGCCCTTTCAGCACATGCCTACATGTAGCCGCTTTACCTGTGACCGCTGTTTAAACAAAACCCCTTGAGGACACGCAACTGAGACACTGCAGCTAATTTATGGCTCGTTTTAGTGGAAACTTTTGGGCTGGATTTGGGTGGAAATGCAGCCTTTTCAGGATGGGAACAACATTTTGAAACCATTCCAAACATTTGGTGAAGGTGGAGGGCAATAGCGTGTTGTCCAACAGAAGGCAAGCCTGTTGTTAACATGGACATTAGCATCCCTAAAAGAGCCCCCCGAAAAAACTCTAGTTAAGCATATATATATATATATATATATATATATATAGTCTACAGTATACAAGGCAGAGGTGTTAACCACTACACTATACCAACCACATATTATATTATATTATATTATATATTATATATATAATAAACAGTGATTTTCTGGATGTTGGTGTGTTTGTTTACCCATCTCCAAGCCTCTCCTCCTCGAGGAAGCCCAGTATTATATGTAGCTAAAAAGCAGCTCCTGGTTTGACCAATCAGTGCTCAGTAAATTGAGCTCATGATGTCATTGATGATATTAACGAGTTTCTGTGAAGGTGTCAAGGAAAAATATGGACCCAAGAAATTCTTGTTACTGTTTATTGTTTTTCTGTTTATTTGAATTATGAATACGACTTTATTCTAATGTATATTGTGATAAACTCACTGCTGAGGTCAACTGTTAAAACATTTGCTTAGATGCCTATATATATATACATATACATATATGTAGCGTATGTGGGGACCACAGAATATCACTGCTGTCAGAACAAAACCTCTCATCTCCGTTTTTGATGGTTTTCTGTCTTTGAGATAATTTGAAAATACCTGTGACCCTTTGTATTGTCTATAAATTTCATGATGGCTGGACCAAAAGACATGAGCCAAAATGACTTGAAAAAATTTCTGGTTCTGTAGAGTTACATTAAAAGTCGAGCAAGTTTTTTCCTTCTCCTGTAAACTTCTCATGTTGGAGATACGAGGTTTTCTTCCGACAACAGCGATGTGCAAAAACTGAACATCATCTCTAGCAGGAGAAAAACAGCTCAGTCAAAATAAATGACACTGTAAAAGTCCCCAGTGATCTCTGGTCTGGTGATAAAAGCGCTCAGTTAAGGTGGCACGGCCGGAGTGAGTGTGATGTGTAAAAATAAGCTCAGGTATGCGTCAAAGCTAAATGAAACTAGAGATTTTGGGGCTGGGCTTTAGAGGGGGGTGTGTCTGTGTTAGCCCCACAACCTTGTCCTAAGAGTCCTAACTGAAGCTGCCATAGTGAACAGCCAGATGTTGGAGATTAGAAATGTTTAGAAATACGGCAGCTCTGGTCTACAGCTGTTATTTTACGGTTATTTACTGTTAATACACTGCAGCGAATTACTCTGAATGTGATAAATTAATTAAAATTTAAATTATTATTCTACAGTGATAATAGTAAAATCCCCCCCCCCCCCCAAAATGAGACATATAGTCTTCATTATGAGCAACAGCCCACATATAAATACAGACGTTGATTCGGCTCATTAGGAATGCACCATAGAAAGCCGGGGAAATTAGGCATTCCGAAGTTGAGCCAGCAAAGTCAAGGTCCGTGCCCTCCCCTGGCCGGGCTGCACTCCGCGCATACCTTATCACCGCAACCAGCGTGCGCTGCATAATTTACGCTTTCTTTAAATTCAATTAACACCCGACGTCGGGTAATTAAATGAATAATGAATGCGCGGTTTGTTTTTAATTAATTCGCAAATCAAAAAAAATAATAATAAAATAAACAATGCACAAAACTTTACTTTTCCCTGTACTTGGACTTTTTTTACTTTTTTGGTGCTTTATGTTTTTTTTTTTTTTTTTTTTTTTTTTGAGGGTGCACAAGCTCTCCCCAACATGCACCACCAATCCCACCCCCAAACCCGCTCCTTCCCCCCTTTGGCACACACCTTGATGTGATATATTGCACAATTCTCTCCTGCATGTATGATTTATCCTCACATCTATCTTTTATCTCTCCATCACAGGAGAGTGCAGTAAAGGAGGAGGGGTGGGGGTGGGGGTGGGGTGGGAGTACAGGACTCAAAGCAAACGTGTCAAACCAAAGTAACAACCTGAAAAAACGATTTCTCATCAAATTAGGCTGCAGTCCTCTGTCCCCTGACTGCGCAAATGAAAAGCAACCATCAATTATGGATATGACCCTGCTTTCCTGACTGGAGCTCGGCGCGAGGACGAGAGAGCGAGAGTGAGAGTGAGAGAGAGAGAGAGAGAGAGAGAGAGAGAGAGAGAGAGAGAGAGAGATTGTGTGAGTGTCAGCTACTGAAGCACTTAGAGACAGAGATAAATCCCTCTTGCACTCTCTCTCTCTCTCTCTCTCTCTCTCTCTCACTCACTCTCCCTTTCTCTTTTCCTTCCCTCTCTCGCTCTCTCTCTCCGTGACCCTCTATCTCTCCGGCTTTCCCTCCCTTCCTCATTCCATCCCTCCTTCTCTCTCTCGCATTAGCTGCAGCTCCTCCCAGGTGCACTGCTGAAGTTTTAATGACGTCCTCAGGGCAAAACACTTAAGGGTTAACCAGCCTCCGACAGCCGAGGACACACACACGCACACACACACTCGTAGATGCGCGCATACACTCGTGGACGGGCGCACACTCGCCTGCTCCTTTCATTGACACACAAATTGGCCCTTCTGGATTCCTTGGGTCATTTGGTACCTGATCGTTTCAGATGGAGGTTCATACGCTGGGCCTGTTCCACTAAACTTCCTTTCAGACTCAAACTCAAACGCCTGGTTTCTTTGAGAACAAATCGCACTACATCTGCACCAAAAGTAGGTAAAACAAATGAAAAAGTTGTGCAAAAGTGCAAACGTTTGAGAGCGTTCTTCATTTGTTTTGTTTAGATTTGGGCCACATGCTCTTTTTTCAAGAGGCATTTCTGTGGAGATTACATATGAATGAGTCTCCATATTCAAAAAGTGAATAAAAGCTGCAGAGAAAATGAAATCCCTAACAACCACCTGGAAGGCCTAGTGCAGGGGTCGACAACACAGTTTAACAGTAAATGGTCTTAAACGCTGGAGTTAATGTAGAACTGCTGATTCACCCTTTAACCCTGAAGATCAGCGCAGACGGCTGGTCACCATAGCAACACAGACGACAGCCTCGCCCAGCTAGTAGCTACGAAACGGCAAAGAGAGAGATTTAAGACGAACGTCGATAATTTGGAGATGAATGGACTGATTAGTGTTTATAGTCACTCCAGCTGGTTTCCTGATACGTTTAATCTGCAGTGAGAAACTCAAAGAGTAAATATCCTGAAACTGATGTCTCTCATTCGCCAGCTTCTCAGGCACCACTTAAGGTGCAACCAAAAAACTAGAAGAAGAAGCTGGTGAATGAGAAGCGACTGCAACCTCATTAAATGTCTAACATTGAGAGACATTTTACAAGACACTGACTAACTTTTGAGGAAAAGTTTCCTGCCAGAGATGTGAGAAAAGCGACTGTAGCTGATCTGAAGCTCAAAGCAGAGCAAAGTTTTCATTCATATTATATTTTTAGCCCTTACTAGCACATATTGAGATACATTTACAGCCAAGATGGTGAAACGTTGCTTCAATAAAATGGACATTAAATGTTGTGGTTCTCAAGTTGGTTTGATTTTTTGTTGAAACTCGACAAAATGGCTCATTTTACCATGTGAGTTGCCGAGCCCTGACCACGTAGATCACCAAAACGGTGCACAGGTGTTTCTGTCCACCCTTCTACTCTGAGAAGACCACTCAGCGCTGTGGGTCTAAGAGGATGTGTAGCTGATCAAGAAGAACCTCACTGAGAAAAGGAAACGGAGACATCAAACAAAGAAGCTGAACGATGGTCTGACCGCCCCAGAGTCCAGACCTTCTTTTTCTTTTTCTTGTCCACTGATCCGGTGAAATCGGTATATCAGGCGTATGGATGCACCATTAGTGTTTCGGGTTGGTTCATAAAACTGAGGCACTTGCAACTGTTGCGGGTGAGTTTCAGTTGAGTTGCATGGCGCCTTATATTATGCAACTTGAGTGCAATTTAGTTCACTGTAGGTTTCAAGCAACTAAAAGTTGCATGGAAGTTTCAAGATGTAAAGCCAGCCATAGAACATAAAACTGCACACGTAAAGATGATTGGCTCTTCAAGGGTTCTATAATAAAGATATGGTTCCATATAGAGAACCTCTAAGAACCCTTTGCATGATGAAGGCGTCTTTGCTTGTGAAAGGGTTCTTCTATGGATACAAGCTTGACATATTCACAATAGTAGAACCCTTTTTGGTGCCATATAATTTCTATGTAGAACCATCTACAGCACATTTTCCAGTAATCTGAAGAACGCTTCATGATGCAAAGAAAGGGTCCTCTGAGTGTTTATGGTTCTGTATAGATAGAACCCTGTTCTTTACTAAAGAACCCATGAAGAACCATCATTTTAAGAGCGTGGTGGCTTTCTGTCGTCACTGCAGCTTTGATCAAAGACTCAAAGTCTCGTGTTAAAGTTTTAGATTTTTTTTTTATAAACATCTGCATCGTGTTCGTTCATCCTGTACACACATACACACTGGGAGGTCCCGCCAGGGCACGGTGGGGCCCACGAAACGCACAACATCTAAGAATGGCGCTGTGGCTCAGTAAACACCGTAAACACACACACACACACACATACACACTCTGTGTTTGTGCCCCCCTCGCTCTCTTCCGCCTGAGTTTCCATAGCAGTGCTGAGCGGCCAATCACATTGTGTGCCCGTGGTGCGCTCTGGCAGCTGTGAGCGCCTGATGCTGACGCGTCCCGTCACCGTGGAAACCCCCCCAGGCACTCTGTGCGTGTGCGCGTGTGTGTGTCTGGGTGAGCAGTATTCTAAATGGCTCGCTCCGTCTGTCATAGCTCTGTCCCACAGCCGACCTGTCATCTTTTAGCATGAGTTTAGCCTTTTAACGTTACGCTACACTGTGTGTGAGGAGGTGTGTGTGTGTGTGTGTGTGTGATGGGGGCTGGGGGTGGATGTTTAAAGGAGTAAGGAGAAAGTGTGTTTATGTTTTCAGCTATACTGGAGGACACACATTGACCAAAGTGTATCACTGGATTAAATCAAGGTGAATGTGTGCGTGGAAGCCCCGTGATGGACTGGCGGCCTGTCCAGGATGTTTCCTGCCTTCTGCCCAATGTACAGGCGTACGCAAACGTTTGAAGACCCTCATCAGTTGACATGTTTTGTTGATTTTGTGAATAAAAGAGTCACTGTAAAACTGATACATGTGTTATTCCCTGTTACAAGCTTCACATGTCCATGTTTAGCCTAGCAGCGCTACTGGAGTGTTTAAACACTGTGTCCACTCACTGTCCACTCTATTAGACACTCCTACCTCGTCAGTCCACCTTGCAGATGTGAAGTCAGAGACGACAGCTCATCTGCTGCTGCACAGTTTGTGTTGGTCATCCTCTAGTCCTTCATCAGTGGTCACAGGACGCTGTTGGGCTGGATATTTTTGGTTGGTGGACTGTTCACAGTCCAGCAGCGACAATGAGGTGTTTAAAAACTCCAGCAGCGCTGCTGTGTCTGATCCACTCTGACCAGCGCAACACACCACCACCACGTCAGTGTTACTGCAGTGCTGAGAATGACCCACCACCCAAACAGTACCTGCTCTGTGAGGCTCCATGGGGGTCCTGACCACTGAAGAACAGGGTAACAGAGTATCAGAGAAACAGATGGACTACAGTCTGTAACTGTAGAACTACAGAGTGCAGCTATACAGTAAGTGGAGCTGATAAGATGGACAATGGATGCCTTCAGCCGTGGCAAGAACTTATTAAATTCCAACACTAGGTTTAATACAATGAAGTGATGATTAGCCCAACCAGGATGATAACTACAAATAATCTTGGGCTTCCTCGAGGAGAAGTTTGAAAATAGTTAAACAAACACATTGACATTCATTAAATCACTGCGTACCGCATTGCAGTTGCTTGTTTTTATTCTAATACTGTTATTGGTCCAAGTAAACAGGCACTTGCACAGTATTACAGGCCACTGCCGTTGGAACAAAACCTCCAAAATAGTAACTTTACAGGAGAAAGAAAAAACCCGGTTCACTTTTGGTGTAAGTCAATGGAACCGGACATTTTTCCAAGTCATTTTGGACTCTTTCTTTATGTCTATTCATCTTCAAATTTACACACGACGTATAGAGAAACGGGCATTTTCACATGATTCAAAAACTGAAAAACGACAAAAATGTAGATACAGTATATATAATATATGTGCAGGTACTTACACAGAAGAGTGTGTGTGTGTGTGTGTGTGAGAGTGTATAAGTGCGTGAAGGGCCTGAGGCGGAGGTCTCCAGTGGCTGCTTGGGGAAGTCAATAACGATGAGGTTTCAGTGATGGTCGGTGTTGCCCTCTTCCTCCACCTCCACTTACCCCTTCATACCAGACCACCGCTTCAGTTGCTTCTTTCTTTCCTCCATCCCTCACTCTCTCTCTCCCTCACGCTGTCTCTCCCCCCAGGATGGATGGATTGGAGATGGAGGAGCGGAGGCCATCTCGCTGTCTGAAAGCGTCTGCTGTAGCCGACTCTCGGCCTGCTTTACTGAGCTCTTCACGCTCAGGCTGGACGATGGTGGTTCGGCAGATTTGTACATTTTCCTCCCGTTAAACCAGAGCGCGGTCGACCAGACGCGACGTTTACACGCTGAAGCTTGCGCCGGAGCTAAGAGCTTAATGTGGCTAACAAGGTGTACAGGCCTATAGCGGCCGGTTAACGTTGTGTAAAGTGCCCAAAACATCGCACACACTTCAAGCTGTGTCAAGTCCTTTAGTGGTCTCTTGGGGGGCTCAACTCCATTTGGGGTAAAGGAGGAAACTGATTATTACATTTTCCCCAAAAACTGTCACTTTAATACGTTAAGCAGGTGGACAGTTAGATAGCGTTGCTTATGCCAACAAACTGTGTCAATTTTTATACTTTTAAACCTCTTATATTATGGAAAATATGATATAAAAGTATCAGTACTGCTGTACAGTAGTGTAAAAATTCTTCTATACTCTATTACTGCTATAATACCACTCAGCATTATTACTGCTGTATGACATTGCTATAATACTACTTTGCAATACTGTATAATTACTTCATTGCTATAATACCACTCAGCATCATTATTGCCACAGCATAGTAATAAAACACTATACTGTTTAAAAATTCACATTCATATACTGCAAATATTATACACAATATAGCATATGATAGTGTATACAGTATCATACAGTAGTATTACATAGTAATAACAGTCACAGTAATAATATAATTTCATATGCCAGTATAGAATTATGCAAGAGCAATAATGGATAATATATAATAGCATATTATAGGGTGGTGGTGTAGCAATGATTAAGAATAGAAGTAATTGTACCGTATTTCTATAAAACTACTTAGTAATATTGTCTAATTACTTCTATTCCATGTTATTATGATAATCCTCTTTAATATGTTATACCTATTAATCTTTATTATCTGATATACAAGACTCTACAAGACTGTATCATAACTTCTATTCTTTATTATTACTTCACCATTACCTTATAATAAGCTATTTATTATTATGACATCACATTTCTATACTACTACATGCAATGATATTATTACTATAATTCCATATTATTATGAAATTGCTCTGTAATTCTGCTGTGATATTGTATTACCGTCACTATCGTATACTATATTTTATGTAATATTTACATAAATGTGTTTTTAATAGTACAGTGTTTTATTACTATGATACTACTGTATAATATAGTATATTTCTCATATTACTACTATAATTCCTCTCTGTAATGTTATTATTATTTCCATTATGTTGTATTATAACTATGATTTATTAAACTTTATTTAGTATTTTAAAACTCTTATTTTTAAATACTATATTATTACTCTGTAACAGAGCATTAGTAATACTATTGCATATATTATTATATTGTAAGCATATTATAATGTGGTATTATATTATTAATGTGATATTATACTATAATGTGTATGGTATTATATTGTAGGTAAATGTTTATTTTTATCCACCATAATGTTTTAATGTTATATACTACACTACTCTATAACACAGCCTTATTACTACTATGATGTATTATTATAACAGTCTCAGAGCATTATTGGTTTATTTATTGCTGCTATAATTACAGTCTATAAGGCACTATTGTTATTGTTATTATTAGTGTTATATTAATAATAATAACAACAACAACAACAACAATAATAATAATAATAATAATAATAATAACTTTGACTACTATTATGTTAGTGCACTATAATAATGATATAATAGTCTATTATAAATTATTATTACTAATGTTTTATATTATTACTACATTTTTACTTTACAGTATTGCATTATTACAACTACAATGTGTTGTTGTTATCGCCGTTGTTATTATTATTATTTATTATAATTATTATTATTATACTTTTATATTCATTAAGTTATTGCACTTATTATGTCCGTATTCCTTCCATCTCACCTATCACTGCACTGTGTGTGTGTGTGTGTGTGTGTGTGTGTGTGTGTGTGTGTGTGTGTGTGTAGTGTGTTTGGCTCCTGGCAGCAGCTCATTACAGCTCAGCAGGTAATTGGCCAGACAGGTAGCCCCAAGGAAACCTGGGAAGGGAGCTGGGGGGCAGGAAATGAGCATCGGCTGTAGCAGAACGTTTAAACCACCCTGTGCGTGTATGTGTGTGTGTCTGTGTGTGTGTGTGTGTGTTTGATGATTATACGATTATACAATGTGAGTGTGAAGAATAGTCACCTTCTAAACCACCATGTTTGTCAACCAGAGTGTGTTATTGACCGGTTACTGACCTCTGAGCTACATCAGAGTGTATTAGTGTGTGTGTGTGTGTGTGTGTGTGTGTGTGTGTGTGTGTGGGTGTGCGTGTGTAAGACATAACTGCATACTAAATCTTGATGCTGTACCACCACTAAGAAGTAACAAGTAAGTAAATATGTGAACATAGTACATAGAACATAAATGTAATATAGGCCAGCGGTTCTCAAACTGCAGGCCGGAGCACCCTGGGGGGCTGCAGGGAAGGTGCCAAGGGGGCCTCAGAAAAAAAAATGTAAAGTTATGTCTTAGAAATGTTTCATTTTGTTAGTTTATTAATTCTGCTTTAGCCATAATTAGAAAAGTGGTACTTCTAAAAATGGTATATGGTTATTTAATATACACACCAACCGATCACAATTGTACCAAAGAACCAAAGTAAACAGAACTTTTTTCAGGTTTCCTGCTATTTTACCACCATCAACCTTCCACTTATAAACTCAGAAGACTTGTGTGGGGCTATTTTGTTTGACCACACCTTGGAGGCACCTATCCACCACTAAAAAAATCAGTTTGGACCCATTTGTATAGGTGGACGTCTGGTTCCTATCACGACCACTGTAAAGAAATCTGACTCAGTATGTTAGTACGCTATAGTGAACCTTTTCACAGCAAAATGCTGATTGACGTTATTTAATTTTGCTGAAGTTTGGAAAGTTGATACAATTCCCCTTTAAAGCTTTCAATTCAGTCACGCAAACGCCTTCAAATAACATCAAATATCATCCCAATATCCTTATAAAAAATAAAATGTCTGTATTTGTGTTGTAGTCATGGTGACCCCTGGTTCCTATCACCACCACTGGAAAGAAATCTGAACCATTTCACACCAAACTGCTCTGAATGACGTTGTTTACATCACAACAATGGAATTATGAATAAATGATTCAATATTGAAGGATAATTGAATAATTGACATTAAATGCTGTATATTTTGGATTTTTGTGTGTATATGTGTGAGATATAGAATGTGTGTATGTGTGAGTGTGTGTGTGTGTGTGTGTGTGTGTGTGTGAGTGTGTGTGTGTGTGAGTGTGTGTCTGTGTGCGTGTGTGAGTGTGTGTGTGTGTGTGTGTGTGTGAGTGTGTGTGTGTGTGTGTGAGTGTGTGTGTGTGTGTGTGTGTGTGTGTGAGTGTGTGTGTGTGTGTGTGTGTGTGTGTGTGTGTGTGTGTGTGTAGTGATCTCTGCTTGCTGGTGAAGTTGGTAGTTGGTT
>NC_051214.1:4347551-4360051 GCF_015220715.1 Pygocentrus nattereri
AACTACCGGTTCTGCACAGAAACATTTGGTTCTTCAGATTGATGGAGAGTGTGCTGTCTATGGTTACATACACTCAGAAATAAAGGTACTAGACTGTCACTGGGGCAGGGCGCCTCTTGTCACTGAGGTGGTCCCCTCAAGGCTCCATCTCAGTACCTTCAGTCAGGGAACATAACTGAACCATAATCCACTGAAATGATCTGTTCTAAGCTGGACTGACTCCACACGCCCTGCCTCGCCTCGCCTCCAGGCTTTTATTCCACTGCTCTGTTTTAAAACATTTGGTTATGAAAAGGAACAAATGCCAACTTTTTAGCTGAAACAACTGATTTTAGGGTCACAGTCAGACCTTAAAACCACCGTAGAACCATTGAGGGAACCTCTACATTAAATGTACCTGCACAGCGCCTCTATTTCTTAAGAATTATTTGCTTATATTCAGTGGATTTTATTGATTACCGTGCTGTAGCGAGTCTGATCTCCAGTGATTTGATCTAAAAACCTGCATTTTCTATTTATTTCAAACCTTTGAACACATTTCAGTGCTTATTTCTAGACTGGAACCAAGATTTCTTGTCACATAAAGTGATCTTGCTGCACAGACAGGTAATATCAATAGTGTCAAGTCATTTCCTCAAATTCAGGGTTTATTTCTTGTATTTTAGCTACACTTTGGGCCGTGTAAGTCATTTACACAAATGCATGGGACTGTAAAACGTGGCCCATCAGATCAACCTGGAAATCAATGTAACTCAAAAAAATGACACTGATTGAAAGAATCATTCAAAGTATTTATTCAAGTTGAGTAAAACTAGTTAATGTACTTGCTACTCCATGCAGTAATGTTTTTACAGTGTGGGATTGGATAAGCCATGTCAGTTGTTCATGTACAGTATATACATATATTAATATATATGTATTAGGCCTTGTTTGGACAGCCATCCCAAATCTGATTTTTAGCAAATCCAGATCATATCCAGATGATTTTTCATATTGTGGACAGCAAAAAAAAAATCCTGATATGATTAATACGATTTTTGCAAATGGATCCAAACCACATTTGCCAGTGGTTTGAAATGAGATTCCAGTCAGATGTTACAGATGTATCTCAGCCTGGCCACTCAATTTGGATTTCAATATGTCTTTTGCATCACCTGCAATGCGACAAACCACATCAGACCCAGAGCGACGGAAGTGCCGGGATTGAAGAAAATTGAAGAGCTCCAAAGATGAGTGATCATGAAAAGAGTTTGGAGGGCGAGATGATGCACCTCCACCTCTCCTGCATCCGCGTTTAAATTCCACATCACCAACGTAGCTGCGTAGTTACGGACGACTGTATGGTTACCACGGTAACCCATGCAGATAGGTTGCTGACGTCTGGACACGCAATGCAAACTTACAAATGACACCTTGAAAAAATCTGATTTGAGAAACAAATCCTGCAGCCTCATTTGACTTTGCTCAGCTCGGTCAGACGAAATGCTTTCCTGGGTTCCCATCCAGACCAGAGTGCACCAGCTGATGACCCGTGCTCAAGACGTCTTGGGTTGAAGTTGAGTGTTAACTAAACACGGTCAAAGTTTTATTACACACTTTAGTCTAAGAATAGCTCAGCTAGTTTGCACTGAAGTCCCTGTAGTTACTGAATAATAAGCCTTAGTGTGGTTGGTGTAGTGCAGTGGTTAACACCTCTGCCTAGACTGGGGTTCAATCCCTCACCTGGGTAAGCCCCCTACACTACACCAATAAGAGTCCTTGGGCAAGATTCCTAACACCACCTTCGCCTACTTGTCTAAAAATGATGAAATTGTAAGTCGCTCTGGATAAGAGCGTCAGCCAAATGCCGTAAATGTAATAAGCCTGGGATTTTAAGGGGTCAGTACGTTTTTTTGATAGATGTTTGGTCGAATGTTGGTGAACATAAGCATCTACACAGCAGCCAGAGTAGACTATGACAATACAGCAATGACAGAGGACTATCAGAACACCATAAAACCCCAACAGAAACTCTTTCAGGTTTTATGCTGTGGTTGGAGCCCAGTGGCTCAGGCTGTCATTACATAAACACCAACCCCAAAACAGCTGAGTTGGCTACAGAAGTACTTCACTAGCTGCGAAAGCAGGTTAACGCAGAGTTACCCAAAAACTTTGACAGTTCAGCTCAGCGAACCATCAGAGGAAGCTTAGCAGAGCCGGGCAGGTTTGACACCTGAGCACGGACCTGAGGCCTGCGCTGACCCGCTCGTCGGCTAACTGGTTTTTTATTATTCATGAACGGATGTGGATTGCGTTAGCGAGTTATTGGAGGTTGTCATGTTTGTGTGAAAAGATCAAAAAAGTGTTTAAATATGCCTTTAACCGCATTTGAATTTCAATGGAATTCAGCGGGTTTTATTTCATCTATTGCCCAGGACAGGCGTTCGCGTGAGAAGCGTCCACGGAATCATACGATCAGACGTAGAACATCTCTTTTTCGGCATTTCCCCCACTATCTCCCTTTCTTTTTTTCTCCCTTTCTTGGGGCAGATAAAAGGCCATCCCTCCATCATGTGTGGTTAGCGTTTGCGTCGTAGCCTGAAGAGAAACAGGAAGTTCTTAACTGTTCAGTGGCTTTTGCTTCAGGCAAGGTTCTACCCTGCTCTCTCTCTCTCTCTCTCTCTCTCTCTCTCTCTCTCACTATCTCTTGCTATCTCTCTCTTTCACTGGCTCTAGCTCACTAGCTCTCAGTCTTTCTCCTTCACAGATACATATAAAGAGTTACCACACGTAGAACTGTCTTATTACGGCCTTTGATACCACACTTTGCTAAACACCACTAGTACAACACCAGCAAAGCTTTATCTCCTTTCCCTGGATTGAGTCTGATCAATAACTTATTCACTGCAATAACAGTGGACGTTTGCTAATACGTGTGCGTAAAATTTCTTGGGAAGTGAAATAATCTTGAATTTAGTCGATATGCGTAATATTTCTCTTTTGGGCGCTCTTGTGAGGATAGTGTAAGAATATTTAACTTGTTTCTAGACATTTTTACTTGTTTTAAGTCATTTTCTTTAGAGAAATTGTCAGTTTCTATTGGCAGATTTGCTGGTTTCAAGCGTTTTATCATCACATATTGAATAGTGTAAGAATGTAGTTCATGGATGGTGGAATATGTTGCTCCATAACCTGTATACATTCTTCAGCGTTAATGGTGCCTTTACAGATGTGCACTGATACACCCCAATACCATCATGCATGCTGGTTTTTGATGGTCCCTCTCCTCTTTAGCATGGAGGATGTGGCGTCAATGACTTTAAAAAAGAATTTCACATTTTCAGTCATTGGACCACAAGACACTTTTCCACTCTGACTAGGTCCATCATAAATGGGTTCAGGCCCAGAGAAGGTGGCAGTGTTTCTGGACCCTTTTCATATGGGTTGTTTTTTGTTTTTTTGAATAGTAAAATTTTCACTTGCAATTGTGGAAACTGTGTTAATGGACAGTGATTTTGGAAGTGTTGCTGAACCCTTGCAATGATTTCCACCTGCAAATTGTAAGTTTTCATGCAGTGCTACCTGAGGGCTTGAAGAACATGACCAGCCAATACTGTTTTTTGGCCTTGTTTATTGGGTCATTTTACGTGGGCGGCCATGTAAAATGACAGAGCGGTCAGCGGATGCTGAGGGGCATAGAGCGCAGAGGTCACCAACTTTCTGCAGAGTCAATTGCTACAGACCTCCAAACTTCATGTGGCCTTCAGATCAGCTCAAGAACAACATAGAGAGCTTCATGGAATGGGTTTCCATGGCCAAGCAGCTGCATCCAAGCCTTACATCACCAAGTGCAACGCAAAGCGTCGAATGCAGTGGTGTAAAGCGCCGCCACTGGACTCTAGAGCAGTGGAGACGTGTTCTCTGGAGTGACCAATCACGCTTCTCCATTTGGCAATCTGATGAAACCCAGTCTGGGTTTGGTGGTTGCCAGGAGACGGTACTTGTCTGACTGCATTGTGCCGAGTGTAAAGTTTGGTGGAGGGGGGATCATGGTGTGGGGTTGTATTTCAGGAGTTGGGCTCGGCCCCTTAGTTCCAGTGAAGGGAACTCTTAAATCTTCAGCACCAAGAGATTTTGAACAATTTCCTGCTCCCAACTTTGTGGGAACAGTTTGGCCCCTTCCTGTTCCAACATGACTGCACACCAGTGCACAAAGCAGGTCCATAAAGACACGGATGAGCCAGTTTGGTGTGGAAGAACTTGACTGGCCTGCACAGAGTCCTGACCTCAACCCAATGTCTGACCTCACAAATGTGCTTCTGGAAGAACGTTCAAAAATTCCCATCCACACACTCCTAACCCTTGTGGAAAGCCTTCCCAGAAGAGCTGAAGCTGTTACAGCTGCAAAGCGTGGGCCGACATCATATTAAACCCTATGGATTAAGAATGGGACGTCACTCAAGTTCATATGTGTGTGAAGCCAGACAAATGAATACCTTTGGCAATATAGTGTATAGTGTAAAACCACAGCACATAGTGTATAGTGTAAGAATACTGTGTACAGTGTATAGTGTAAGACCATGTCACATAGTTTATAGCTTGAGAATAGTGTATAGTCTAAGATCAGTGTGCATTGTAAGAATATAGCTCATAGTGTACAGCTTAAAATAGTGTATATTGTAAAAATATAATAGCATATAAGAATATAGTGCAAAATGTATAATATAAGAATATACACCTTGTATAGTTTCAGTATGACATGCACTGTAAGAATATAATATACACTATAGTGTAACAGCATATCATATAGCGCAGTGTTTCTCGAAGCTGGTCCTAAAGGCCCACTGTCCTGTACAATCTGTGCTTTTCCTGCTTTAACACGTCCACTTTAACTCAATAATGGGCTGTTAATGAGCTGATTAGACGGATCAGCTATAGTGGCGGCAGTAAAAACTCAGTGAGCCTCCAGGACCAGGACTGAGCAAAAGAATGTAGTACATAGTGTCTAAATGGAGATACAGTGTAGGGTAATATTATTTTGTCAGTGGTGCTGCTTACTTTTCCATATCCATGTCAGGGCTTTAGCAGGGCTTACAGTTAGGCCCTGACTTTCTCAGTGCTTACCCTCGGACCTGCAGCTCATTCTTAAAATCCGTGGTCTTTACCGAGATGAATATGAGTGTGTTGGTGTAATCATATCTAAGTACCAACAATTCTGGCTGGCTATAGGGGCTAAACATTGACCGACAATGTGTAAAGCCAAAAATGGTCTTGGGCATAGAGGTCTCAGACAAAGAAGGAGAGCACTGTAGAACGCTGAAGCACCCACACAGCAGGCAGGTAGGCATGGGTAAGCCTGGGCTGGCTCAAATGGATCACGGGCCAATCCAGTCAGATGAGGAAAGAATGTTATTGCTAAGCTGCGTCGTTAAGAGGATGCAATTTGAGAGTCATTGTATTATGCCTTCCACCTCATCAACTAATCCCAACCTCCACCTTTTTTTCTCAGCCCTCCAATTAACTGCTTAGCAACTGTTGCTATTAATAGGGAACTATACCCCGCTAATTTCTGATAACTCCACCCCTGGCACAACTTTGAAAAATGCTCGAAAATGGAAGGGTCAGGCTGGGAGGGGCACTGCAGAGAGCGACAGAATCAAATGGCACTTTTCCAACTGAGAGTCTTTCGAGGCTGATGATTTTTCTCTACTACCATCCCCATCTTCAACGAGGGAAGGCGTTTCTGATCAGGCAGTGCCTCCCGAGCCTTAACGGCATGAGTCACTGACTCAAACCGCTGAAGAGTTAACGTAGTGCCAGAGAATGGTTAGCAGGAAGCAGCAGAGGTATCAGAATGCTAGAACATACCCTAAAACCACAACACCTTCCAATGATCTGTCCAGCAGGTGCATAGTCCCGAGGGGGGTGTAATCAGGGGGCGGTAATGTTGGTTGTCTGATTTACATACTGTGACGTGTATTTGTACTTAGGTATGAAGGCATGTCATACACTCCTATAGCAGAGTTGAACCACAGGGGTGCTGCAGAGGCAGAAGTGAGCATAAAGCTTTCCTCCTGCCTGCTGTGGCAGTATGCTTTAGCCTACACTCGTAAGAAACATGCTTCTTCAAGGGATAGAAAAATGGTTTTATATAGAGAATGATGAACACTCAAAGAACCATTTGTATGCCTAAATGATTCTTCGCACATTGAAATCTTCAGATTGATATTGGATATGGTTCTTTTAGATGTAAAGGTAGCACCTAAGGGGTTCTTTCATTTCTATAATGTCAAGCTTGTGTAACCTTTCTGGTTTTTCAAGAAGAGTCCATATATAGAACCACGTACAACGTGTTTTCTCTCAATCTGAGCCATTTCACCATGCGAGAACCCTTTAAGCATGCAAATGAGAGGTCAAGGTTACATATAGAACCACTGTCTTTACTAAATAACACTGTAAGCATGCAAATGGTTCGTTGAGTGTTCAAGGTTCTGTATAGAACGATTATTTTTACGAAAGAACCCTTTAAGCACGCAAATGAGTGAGTGTTCAAGGTTCTAGATAGAATCACTGTCTTTACTAAGGAGCCCTTTGAGCATGCAAACAGTTGTTGGAGTGTTCAAGGTTCTCCATAGAACCACTGTCTTTCCTAAAGAATGGTTCTTTGAGTGTTCAAGGTTGTACGTAGAAGCTGCGCAGCGTGCTTCACAGGGAGTGCAGCTGCAGTGTTTCTGGGTTTAGCTGAATACAGCATGCTTGTTGGTGGAACACAGTCTCGCTATTGTTCTGCATCACCATCACCAAGGTGGAACGTTGGAACATACTGGAACTGATATGATGATGACGGCATTGCTGTCGTAGTGCGTCTGGAAAATTGACTTTATCCCAGTAAAACTACGAGCGTAGTTCACTGGCCTGCCCAAACATCGCTACCCCTATTATAAAAGAATGAAACAGATCAGAAATTCAGTTGGTAAAGAATAGAAGAACTGATGACTAGCAAAAGAAAGGAGAAAGGATGAGATAGATGGAAAAGGAAGAGAAAACGAGAGAGTGAGAAAGAGAAAGAGAGAGAGGGAGGGAGAGAGAGAGAGAGGGAGAGAGAGAGGGAGAGAGAGAGGGAAGATGTGGTGATAACAGACACAGGGGTGTATAGAGAGAGGGAGAAAGTGTGAGTTTGTGTGTGTGCAAAGAGCATGAATAAGTGAATGTGTGTGTGGGTGTGTGTGTGTGTGTGTGTGTGTGAGTGTGTGGGTGTGTGTGTGTGCTGGGCATTGAGATTCGGCGCTGGTCGCTGCGAGCTGTGCTGCAGCGGTGAGGCTGCAGGATAATTGTGAAGCCGCAGGGAGCAGCGCTGAGCAGCCTGTCAAAACAAGCATGACAATCTACCCCATCAACCACAGAGACAGAGATAGATAGAGAGAGAGAGAGAGAGAGAGAGAGAGAGAGAGAGAGAGAGAGAGAGAGACAGAGAGAGAGAGAGAGAAATAGAGGAAGAGAGAAAAAGAGAGATTGACAAAGAGACAGCGAGAGGTAAAGAAAGTGAAAGAGAGAGAGACAGAGAGACAGAAGAGATAAAATAGAGAGAGACAGAGAGAGAGAGAGAAGAGAGAAAGAGAGAGAGTGACAGAGAGACAGAAGAGACAAAGAGAGAGAGACAGAGAGAGAGAGAGAATGACAGAGAGACAGAAGAGACAAAGAGAGAGAGACAGAGAGAGAGAGAGAATGACAGAGAGACAGATATGACACAAAGAGAGAGAGAGAGAAGAGACAAAGAGAGAGAGAGAGACAGAGAGAGAGAGAGAGAGAGAGTCAGAAGGGGATAGTGGAAAGAGTGAAAAACAAAAGAAAGACAAAAAAAAAACAGAAAGAGAGAGAGTATAGACAGGGGGAGGAGAGAGAGGTGGGAAAGTGTAGGGGTCTCGCAGAACCGGCGCCACATCCAGCCTGCCAGATGCTTCAGACGGCCGTCATGTTTTCATGTTTTTCTGCAGCTAAATATTTTCATCGGATGTGCTGATCACATCATCCACCCGTCACTGCGGCTGGTTGCCCAGCTTGGTTCTTTACATGGTGAAACGGTTCTTCAGAGTGGTGGACAATATGTTGAATATGGTTCAATATAGGGTTCTATGTAGCACCAAAAAGGGCTCTTCTATTACAAACTTGACATCATAACAACAGAAGAACCCTTTCTGGTGCTATATATATAACCCTTGTCAAAAAGGTTCTACATGGAACCATATTAATCACATTCTCCATCAATCTGAAGAACCCTTTCATAACGCAAAGAAACCTTTAACTTACATTTACGGCATTTTTGCTGACTCTCTGACCCAGAGCGACTTACAATTTGATCATTTTTTTACACAGGTAGGCCAAGGTGGTGTTAGGAGTCTTGCCCAAGGACTCTTATTGGTATAGTGTAGGGTGTTTGCCCTGGTCAGGGATTGAACCCCAGTCTACAGTGTAGAAGGCAGAGGTGTTACCCACTACACCAACCAACCACTGCACTACACCAATTTAATGATGCAAAGTGGCTCTATATAGAACCATATATTGTCTTTACTGAAGAACCCTTGAAGCATCCTCAGTTTGAAGCATGTAGTAGTAGCAGTAGTAGTTGTGTTAACAGTAAATCACTGATAAACATTGACTTAGGTGCACCGAAGTGCACCCGGGTAATTCAGGGTTTGAGACCCCTGGTGAGGAGCGAATAAGGGCGTTTTCTCACTAGTGCATTCTCCAAAACCCAGAACCGCTTTCTCTGTGAGTTTGTTACGTTTTTGTCACATATGAAAACCGTTTTCAAGCCTGGGAGTGGGGCATGGAGACCCGATCTTCGGTCCTTCTGACTTCGGTGGATCAGTTGGTTCATTTTGTAACTTGACTACTTCAATAAGTCACATCATTCCCGTTTTCAAGTTTCTGAAGGAAAGGATTACTATGAATCCAAAACAGCTATTCTTTGCAGAAATCGGTTCTGTGCAGGTACATTTTTCATTCATCAATGAACAAACAGTGTAAAGGTTCCCTCAAAGCTCCAGCAGTGGTTCTAAGGTCTGATTGTGAAGCTTAAATCAGTTTCTCCAGGTGAAAAGTTGGTATTTGCTCCTTTTCATAACCGAATGCTTTAAAACAGAGCAGTGGAATAAAAGCCTGGAGGCGAGGCGAGGCGGGGTGTGTGGAGTCAGTACGGCTTAGAACAGATAATTTCAGTGGATTATGGCTCAGTTATGTTCCTTGACTCTAAAGGTACTGAGATGGAGCCTTGAGGGATCCACCCCAGTGATAAGAATGGAACTGACCCAGAGACGGTTTAGTACCTTTATTTCTGAGAGTGTAGCAAAGGAATTAATAATAAGCACCGAATAGATGACACTACTGCCTACTGCCTTGCAATCCTGCATACTGTGACGTATGGAATTCTGCCATCGATCCACAGTTCAGATGGAATGTGTCTGCGTGAGCAAACCAGGCCCCCAAAACAAGCCCAGAATGGGCCCTGGGTGCGGACTCAAGTATCCGGGACAAGTGTAAAAATGCCCTTGAAGAAGGAAAGAAGAATGAGAAGAGAGCTAATCTGCCTAGAGAGAGAGTTAATATCATGACTGATATGCTGGCTGCGGAGTGACGATTGTGATTCCTCACTGACATTTATAGTCTCAGCTCTCTGCGGCGCTCTGTGGGCTGACGGAGGGCTTGTTTGAGTGGATGGAGGTTTTGTTTGGGAGCCGGTTAGCCACCAGGCTGGTTAGCGATTCTGTGCGACTGCATTTTGAGGCTAATTAGTTTGGATATTAACGGGACGAAACCCCCAGCAGCTTCTAAATGTCACCCAGTATCCCCACAGACAAACACACACACACACACACACACACACACACACACACACACACACACACACACACACACACACACACACACACACACACACACACACACACACACACACACACTCCAGTTCATGCTCTTAGCCCTCCTTTAGCCCTAAAAGTGCCTCGGGGAAAACCAAAAGAAAAAGCCAAGAATCATCTAGTGCAGGGACACAGTGATGCATACAGACTGGTAAACTGCTGTCTGGGAGACGTGTGTGTGTGTATGTGTGTGTGTGTGTGTGTGTGTGAGCAATTATTGAGCTCATATCACATTTTTTTCATGTTCTAGGGCTTTATTGGTGTGTCATCTTTAAAGGATCACTCCAGCGTTTTCCACACATCTCGTTCTGCCGCCTCGGTCACTTCCAATAGAATCCTTTAAAAGACCTGAAAGTGAATTAGCTCAAAATTAGACGTGAGCAGGCAGTGAATGTTTAGGAGGTGCAGGCACTTTAGTCCCATTTCATGTGAAGTGTCTATAATAACTGTGTAATTACACATGAACAATGCAGACAAGCCCAATCTGGTGCACTGCTGCAGGTGGATTACGGCAGCACGGCTCATGTAAATATGTACGTGTGTCTATTATAATCCTAATTCATGTAATTACACAAGTATCTTCATAGTTACAACAGTATATTTTCACTTGTTATTACACATGTGTAACAGGGTGAACTGGTGCTTTGCCCTTAAAACAGGAGGTGTGTATTTAACTACTTACATTGCTTCTGCATAGGTAACGCCAACTTTCCAACCCTGTTCCATAGTAACTATGTGAAAGTTACACTTTAAAATAAGCGCAATGTAAGTACAGTGTAATTACAGATTGGTAGTTATATTTCAGACATTTGATTTCAAGCCATATGATACAACACATAGAGTCATATGCAAAAGTTTGGACCTGGTCAAGATACATGCTTTGTTTTCTACATGAAAACAAACCAACTGGGTAATTTTCAAGTTTTAGAACACAACTTGGTTCCACTTTCTATTAAGTATCTCTAATCACTGTATAATTACACATGAACAACATGCAATAACATTGTAATTACTGATGATATTGACAAATGGTTTACAGAAGTGCAGCCTATGTAATTACACATGTGTAACTTCTACACGTCAACCTTCCTGTAGTTTAGTGTCAAAGTTACACTTTAAAATAAGTGGACAGTTCCTGTGTATCTGCTATGTAGGTACTGTGTTATAATGCTGTAATATACACACTGCTTTGGGTTTAATGCAACACATTTAATTAATGTTATAACGTTGCATGTTAAGATAAAGAGCCGTCTGCTGTTCTGTCTCATTACAGACTGGTTTAAAGCTGAAACTGGTTACAGTGGCAGAGCATTGGGAACATAAATGCTGGCTAAATGATAGGAAAGCCGGCAATTACTATGTAATTAATGTCTTATTATATAAGTTATTTCATACTTCCTTTGACTTCTGTAAAAATATTTCGGAAGACTGCTGCTCCGGTTACAATGATTACAATGTAATTACATTTATGTTATTACTATTGTGTAATTGCAAATTACTATTAAGACTCACTTTTGTAATTACATAAGCTGTACTTCTGTAATCCATCTGTAAGTGACAATCATTAGTAGTTACTTTGTTGTTGCATATGTTATTCACGTGTAACTACACAGTTATTAGAGATGCTGTAAAACTGGACCCACAATTTCTATTTATTTGCTGAACATAAAGGTAAAGGTCTGGTGATATCTAGAGAAAGGGTTATAGATTGCATCCACCCCTCCCTCACCCCTCCCTTTCCAAGCGGGGGGTAGAACCTGCGGCGGCCGTCAGTTTTCTGCCGTCGCCTGTTTTGATTTCATTGCTTAATGGTTTTGCTTTTTTGACAATAAGGATTCATCCTTGCTTGCCTTTTGGTGCTAAATGATACGTATGATCCTCCATGGTCTCACAACACGAAACGCTTAGCCAACCAGCGACTCGTCGTCTTACTACGTCTTCCAACCACATTTAAAGTTGTCGCTTCGATGCAAAACGCGAAAGGCGCCCTCTAGAGCCCGTGTTTGGTTTGTCTATTCTGGGCTGCTGCAAAAACAAGGCAGCGCAGCATCTGTTGGAAGAGGAGCTGCTTCCCATGTAGACATGAAAGGTCTCATTTTAAGATAGCAAACACACAATGTTAATAGACTGTCAACTGTTATTTGTCAACTATTTCCACATGTAAACAAAACTCAAGACACAGACAAACAGTCACAAACACAAATGGGTTTATGTGATAAAGCGCGTCCCTTGACGCGGCAGTATGCTGTAGTAGAGGACACACTTGGGGTAGCGTCGAGCAAATGGTCTGAAGAACTGGCAAGAGTTGAGCTGGCACAAGAGTTCTCCTCCCCGTCACCTTTATTTACACACCAACACTCAGAGCTGTGTACATATTTACACGCGCACACGAAAAGCAAGGCGTAAATAGCCTCTACAACTAGACGACAGATCAACGACTGCAAAGTCACACAGATCTCCAACAGATCTCCATCCAGTCATCCACTGAGCTGACAGAATTCCTCGTACCCCCAGGAAAGCTGCTCATATACGAGTCGCTCCTCCCCGACAGCAAACCCTGACTGGCCTGGGCTAAAACAAGAACTCTCTAAATATAAATGATGT
>NC_051214.1:4365051-4415051 GCF_015220715.1 Pygocentrus nattereri
CCTGAATCTGGAATTATCCTGAATCTAAAGTAATTCTGAATCTGAAGTAAGTCAAAATTTGAAATGATTCTTACGTGTTTGCTATATTTCCAAGTGCATAATGCATTGATCGAGCAGAACAGACTGAAAACATGGTTGATGTTTAAGGTTGTAATGTTGAGTGTTTTCTGGAGAAAGAGGGTGCCTTTGAGAATTTGGGGGTGAACCCATTTTTCTTGCAATTGCATAAAACTGCGAATAAATACTGCCATGTTTTGGAGCTCCACCGTACTTCAGTGTGAAGTGAATGCCAAAGCGACTGGTTATCAATATCAACAATGATGACATTAAGTGCATATAGTTTGCCAAGATTTAATAAGGAATATTTAGAGGCACAAACTCAGTATTTAGGTCTTTCATCACAAGATTGATGAAGTCTCAAATATGTATCAGGATTAGTTCACAATCCTGTTGCATCAGTGCAGCGCTACCAGCTCTGCACACCCATAAGCAAGTTCTTAGGCCTGAAATTGTATCTTCTTAGGCTAAATTTACACAGCAGGTAAAAGTGTCGCAAATCTGACTTTCTTACCAAATCTGACTTGTTTGGTTGGCTGTTCACTTTGTCTTTTAAATGTGATCTGTGTGCAACATCAGTCTGAACAGATCAGCTCCTAAACTGACCCACATGCTCAAAAGAACAATGTTTCATGTGGCTTGTCCAGAGGTAAACATGAGGGTCAGCGAATGCCAGTCACTCCCAGAGCTTTAGTTTCGGCTTCGCCAGCATCGCAGGGGCGATTATGAAGTTGCAGAGGTTGATAGCTGGGCTCATCACCCGGAATGTGGTTGAGTTTGCCATAAAAAGGGCTCGTTATTCGGCCACTCCAGCCGTTTCGTTCGAAATCTCCTTGAACACGGAGCGGCTGTGACGAGTCTCCTCTGATTCTTTTTTACAGAAACATCAGCCTTAATGTTTGAGTCTCAGCAGCGAGAAATTGTGACGACTGTTGAGTTGGATTGACGTAAAAGTCGGATTCTGATCTGGCTGTTCAGACTGAGCCGCATTACCGCAAATCGGACACGGATCGGATTTCACTTCCACCTGTGAAAGCGTCTCAAATCGGAATTGAAAAGGTCAGATTCAGTGTGTTTATCTGTTCACACTGACATACAGACATACATCTGCGTCACATATGAGGGGAAAGATCGGATTTGGGTCGCTTTTACCTGCTCTGTAAACGTAGCCTTGGTCACCATGACAACTTCAGTTAGGACTGAGTTTAGGGCAGAAGCTGATAAAAAATCAGATCCAGATTTAAAAAAAAGTATTACAGAAACATCCTGACTAGACAAAATCTGCTAAATACTGTCATAACATTAAGATAAACCCCATCATTGTCTTAACTTCTGTTTAACCACCTGTTTCTATTGTTTTATGCAGTGGCAGGCTGCACAGTTATGAAATAATGACGCTACGTTTATGATATTTGTAAAACCCCAGATGCTACAGACACGATCTCCACTGTGTCCTCTTATTACCTTCCTGTGTGAATGATGTTGATGATGAAATATTACAGTGAAGGCGGTGAATAATGAGGAGACAGAGCTGAACGTGTGTCTGTTTATCAGGAGGAATAAGTTTATCAGCTAAAGCATTTGGGAAACTGAAACTGAAACTGTGGAATGGCGACACTCTTATAAACAGCAGGGGGCGCTCTCCCGGTATTCATAACTGCCAGTTTATCAAGCTTTGGTTTTGTTTGACCTTTTTACCTCAGTAGTGGAGGTTAGCTGTCTGGCTAACTAGCTCGATTACTTTGATTTCATGTTTATGTTTCAGCTGTGTGCGTATGGTCGGTTGCTAGGTAACAGACGTGACAGTTAATTGTTGACTTTGATCAAGTAAGATAAGAATCTTAAAATAAGATAAGATTGACTTATGTGATACGCATTTGTGAAAATCTTATCTTGACCTGTCAGATCTTAAGACAGATGGAAGGATTCTGTAATACGACCCCAGCCCTGTACTTGTCTGTGTGAAGAAGAATGCTGTGTGTGTGTGTGTGTGTGTGTGTGTGTGTGTGTGTGTGTTCTTTGAGCTGATTAAGTGGATAATTCTGATTAGATGTGAAAATAGTGTGAAGTTTCCTCTCTTTGACTTCAGCTTCAGAGAACAAATCCCTCAGATAATCCTCCACAAGCACTGCTCCAAGCAACCTGACAGGGCTGTGTGTGAGTGCATGTATAAGTGTGTGTGTGTGTGTGTGTGTGGTCTGTTTTCATCTTAATGGTCTCCCCGCCGCCCATGTGTGCTCTGTTTAACCAAACATTTAACTTTGGTTAAACTCTAAAAAACTTTCTAGTTTTTTTAATGTGTTTAGCGTCATTCTCTTACATGCAGAAGTAGCCTTCAGTGTATTTGTAGCATTGTTTTTGCATGCTATATTTACAAGGCTTGTCTCTTTAAACAACGTAAACACTTGTTAATAAAAGAAAAAATCAAAACGATCTTTTCATAATTGTAACCTATTTTACACTCTGTCTCTCAACTCTATACACTGTTAGAAATCAAGGCACATTTTTCGTTCAACAAAGTACAGTGCAAAGGTTCCCTCTAAGGTTCTACAGTGGTTCTAAGGTCTGATTGTGGAGCTTAAATCACTTTCTCCAGGTGAAAAGTTCCTTTTCATAACCGAATGTTTTAAAACAGAGAGGTAGAATAAAAGCCTGGAGGCGAGGCGAGGCGGGGTGTGGTCAGTTGACGTCAGGCTGAATGAGAGTGATTCTGAATAAGTTTTAGAAAATAACCCAAAAGTTGCAAAGCAAAGTTGACTAATAGTTGACTTCATAGACTAATAGCTATTAATATGTTTAGGATGTACATGATTCAGTGTTGTATATTACTTCATATGAAATAACATCTGATATTATTTATTAATATATATCCTCTAAAATGAATGATAACGAAGGTACAATGAACTGAAAACGAATGTAATCGTTTCTCCCTTTTCATTTGATTTTCAGTATTGACCTAGTCTCAGTCTTGACTCAGGCTCAGTGTGTCCAGGTCTCAGTCTGGAATCAGACTCAACGTGTCCAGGTGTCAGTCTTGACTCATGCTCAGTGTGTCCAGGTGTCAGTCTTGACTCAGGCTCAGTGTGTCCAGGTCTCAGTCTTGAATCAGACTCAACGTGTCCAGGTGTCAGTCTTGACTCAGGCTCAGTGTGTCCAGGTCTCAGTCTCGAATCAGACTCAACGTGTCCAGGTCCCGGTCTTGACTCAGGCTCAGTGTATCCAGGTCCTGGTCTTGACTCAGACTCAGTGTGACCAGGTCTCAGTTTAGAATCAGACCTGGTGTGTCCAGGTCTAAGTCTTGACTTGAACTTGATGTGTCTAGATCTTAGTCTTGACTCAGACTCAGTCTTGACTTAGACTCAATGTCTCCAGGTCTCAGTCTTAACTTGTACTCAATGTGTCCAGATCTCAGTCTTGACTTAGACTCAATTTGTTCAGGTCTCAGTTCTGACTCAGAGTATCCAGGTCAGACTCAACATATCTAGGTCTTAGTCTTGACTTAGACTTCATGTGTCCAGGTCACAGTCCAGACTCAGACTCATGGTTTCCAGGTCTCAGTCTTGACTTGGACTCAATGTGTCCAGGTCTCAGTCTTGAGTTGTACTCAATGTGTCCAGATCTCTGTCTAGACTCAGACTCAATGTGTCCAGATCTCAGTCTTGACTTGTACTCAATGTGTCCAGATCTCTGTCTAGACTCAGACTCAATGTGTCCAGATCTCAGTCTTGATCGAATTGTGATGTGTCCAGGTCTCACTCTTGATGCCAACTCCATGAGTCCAGGTCTCAGTCTTGACTCAAATTCACTTCTTATGATCTTGACTAACACTACTGTCAGGATTTTGTCTCCTCTCAATACAATAAAACCAGAAAATGAACCAAATTTCATTCTCTTTAAAAATAAAGCTTGGGGAAAAAATGCTCTCCACTTCACTGGGTAGGCCTGTGATGGGGCTGGACACATCTTTGCCTATGTGCCTTGGGGCTGCTGTGTAAGAAGTGTTGCTGGACTATTTTACAACAAAATTTACAATTAGTAAGAAAATTTAAATTTGCTTTAAATTATGTACGTTTTGCCTTATTTAAATGAAGCCTGGACGCCTAATTTATTAATACCTGCTTTTTGTCGTTATTAAGAGCTAACTAAGGATTTGTGAATGAAGTAATGATGGGAATCAAATGTTATAGATCCAATGCTCAAGCAAGGTTTGTGCACATGGCTGTGATACATGGTGCTGTGCAAAAACACCTCTGATTCAAGGTGAGTTCCAAAAGTGATCAAATGATCTAGAGAAAATGGGGCTCCTAACAGCCACCTGGAAGACCTGGTAGACACCAAAACCACCCCCATTAGATAAACAGCACTGAAAGCTTTGATCTCTGAGAGAGAGGAGAACATCAAGCTGCTTCAGATGTGAAAACATCCACAGGTGTTTCTGTCCATCCGTCCACTGTGAGAAGACTATGAGGGCTGAAGGCGGGGTCGCTGTTTCACGCGCAGCAGTGTAGGTGTATAAGGTATATATCTGTGTTTTAAAGGTTTAAATGACATGGTATATTCCGGTATCCACGCTGCTGGGTGATAGTTGTGTTTATTAGAGCTGAAGGCGTGTGCTAAAGCCTCAGTCAGCGTGCCGCTGCAGCAGCAGGAGCACTGAGTACAGACAGGTACAGCGCCGGGCTGCTGTTAAACCTGACACTAAAGAAGTGCCACACACACAGACTCGGAGCGTTTAGTGCGGCGCTCTGCTGCTCCTCCCCTGTCTGAGTGTGCTCAGATCTCCCTGCTCAGGTAAGCGCCGTTCTGCTGCACACGCATGTTTACTCGTTTTTCCTCCCTCGCTCTCTCTCTCCTCCCGTCACCCCTGTCATCCCTCGCTACCACTTTAAAGCACTCGGAGAGGCAGCAAACGCTGATACACAGCACGCCTCAGCTTTGAACACACACACACACACACACACACACACACACACACACACACACACACACACACACACACACACACTCACACACACACACACACACACACTCACACACAGGACAGCTTATATCCCTGACTAAGCCCACTCTCTCTCTCGCTCTCTCTACGAATCTCTGTCTGTGTCTGTCTCTCTCTCTCTCTCTCTCTCTCTCTCTCTCTCTCTCTATCTTCTATTCTTCCATTCCTCTCTCTTTGTCCTGCTCTCTCTCTCTTCATTTTCCATTCCATTTTTTTGTCTTCATCCCACCTTTTTCTCTCTGTCTTCATTTGCTTCCTCTTTGTCTTTGTGTGTTATCTCTCTTCAATTTCTCTGTCTCTCTCTCTCTCTCTCTCTCTCTCTCTCTCTCTCTCTCTCTCTCTCACTCTCCAATTACTACTCTAACCACTGACTCCTCTGTTGAGCTGAGAGTCCTTGATGGTGTGTCATGTGGAGTGTGGAGTGCACGTGTGTGTGTGTGTGTGTGCATGCTTGCTGACAGGCAGGCATTAGTGAGTTTTACTGCCTTTTCCCAGCATGAAGAGTTGGATTAATCAGTGTTCCATCCTCATTTGCATAACTCATTGGAGGGGGTGGAGCTTGGAGATGTGTTTTGGCCAGAGGTGGGGTGAGCTGGAGCTGGGGGGTCTGATTTGATTGGTTGATCTACCTGTCAGTGTTTGTGTTGCCCTACAGGTCCCTCCTTCCTTATAGTGCTATGCAGACCAAATAGACAGAACAACACACACACACACACACACACACACATACACACACACACACACAGAACAAGCCTCCTGTCAGAGACTCGTTTGGAATTCCCTTTAATGCCGGCCAGAGCGTCTGTACCTGTCAGGCAGCTTGAGATGAACTCTCTGTGACGGACTACACACACACACACACACACACACACACCATGCTGTACGATACCCTCACCCACCCTCCAGACAAATGCCTTCATCTCATACTTCAGAGAGAGTGGGAAGATGGCCGCCAAGAAAAGAGGAGAGGAGAAAGAGGGGTAAGGGGTGTGGGGGGCAGAAAGGGAGAGAGAGGAGGACAGGATGAAAAAAGAAGGAAGAGGATGAAGGATTTCTTGTAAATTAATTATGGGTCCAATTATATACAGTAGGCCTTGTTCGTGAGGTGAGGTGTGTAGGCCCTGTGAATGAGGTAAATTATATGGGCTCTGTGAGTGAGGTGAATAATATACAGTAGGCCTTTTGTTGGAGCTGAAGGACATAGGCCCAGTGAGTGAGGTGACTAAGATACAGGCCCTGTGAGTGAGGTAAGAAATGTATACTAGGCCTTGTGAACGAGGTGAGTAACATATAGGCCCTGTATGTGAGATAAGTAATATGCAGTAGGCCCTGTGAATGAGATGAGGAGTATATAGGCCCTGTGAATGAGGTGAGGAGTATATAGGCCCTGTGAATGAGGTGAGGAGTATATAGGCCCTGTGAATGAGGTGAGGAGTATATAGGCCCTGTGAATGAGGGGAGGAGTATATAGGCCCTGTGAATGAGGTGAGGAGTATATAGGCCCTGTGAATGAGGTAAGTAATATGCAGTAGGCCCTGTGAATGAGGGGAGGAGTATATAGGCCCTGTGAATGAGGTGAGGAGTATATAGGCCCTGTGAATGAGGTAAGTAATATGCAGTAGGCCCTGTGAATGAGGTGAGGAGTATATAGGCCCTGTGAATGAGGTAAGTAATATGCAGTAGGCCCTGTGAATGAGGTGAGGAATATGTAGGCCCTGTGAATGAGGTAAGTAATATGCAGTAGGCCCGGTGAATGAGGGGAGGAGTATATAGGCCCTGTGAATGAGGTGAGGAGTATTTAGGCCCTGTGAATGAGGTAAGTAATATGCAGTAGGCCCTGTGAATGAGGTGAGGAGTATATAGGCCCTGTGAATGAGGTGAGGAGTATGTAGGCCCTGTGAATGAGGGGAGGAGTATATAGGCCCTGTGAATGAGGTGAGGAGTATATAGGCCCTGTGAATGAGGTAAGTAATATGCAGTAGGCCCTGTGAATGAGGTGAGGAGTATATAGGCCCTGTGAATGAGGTAAGTAATATGCAGTAGGCCCTGTGAATGAGGTGAGGAGTATATAGGCCCTGTGAATGAGGTAAGTAATATGCAGTAGGCCCTGTGAATGAGGTGAGGAATATGTAGGCCCTGTGAATGAGGTAAGTAATATGCAGTAGGCCCGGTGAATGAGGGGAGGAGTATATAGGCCCTGTGAATGAGGTGAGGAGTATTTAGGCCCTGTGAATGAGGTAAGTAATATGCAGTAGGCCCTGTGAATGAGGTGAGGAGTATATAGGCCCTGTGAATGAGGTGAGGAGTATGTAGGCCTTGTGAATGAGGTAAGTAATATGCAGTAGGCCCTGTGAATGAGGTGAGGAGTATATAGGCCCTGTGAATGAGGTAAGTAATATGCAGTAGGCCCTGTGAATGAGGTGAGGAGTATATAGGCCCTGTGAATGAGGTGAGGAGTATGTAGGTCCTGTGAATGAGGTAAGTAATATGCAGTAGGCCCTGTGAATGAGGTGAGGAGTATATAGGCCCTGTGAATGAGGTGAGGAGTATGTAGGCCTTGTGAATGAGGTGAGTAATATATAGGCCCTGTGAGTGAGCTAAATAATATACAGTGAGTCCTGTGAACGAGGTGAGCAATGTATATGCTCAGTAAATAAAGTAATTAATATGCAGTAGGCCCTCTGAGGTAGATGAAGGATATAGGCCCTGTGTGTAAGGTGAGTAAAACAAATGCCCTGTGAGTGAGGTAAAAAATATACAGGAGGCTCTGCTGTAATGGTGAAGTTTATATGTCCTGTGGGTGAGGTGACATGTATGCCGCAGGTCTTATTAGTGACAGCAGATGAGGTGTGGTATTTGCTTTAGGTCCTGAGTGAGGTCAGGCATATAGGCCCTGTGAATGAGATGATGTATGTGTTGTCACATGCTGGAGGACATGTGACCAAAAAGTAGCTGGAAAATAAGGTCCAGTGAGTGAGGCCACTGCTGTGGCAGTACAACAAAGGCAGGTGCATTGTAGGAAACTGACAGCAGCAGTGGAAAACAAGCCTCCTGCTTATGTGTGGCTACCACCTACACTCACTCTCTCACGTACACACATACACACACCCTTTCACACATAGTCACTCAAACACACACTCCACACACTCCCAGCGTCCATTTAGCCAAGGAGCATGTGCAGGTTAATGTTCAAAAAGGCCCGTGTTTCTGTGCGTTCATCCTTTTCATGTGCATATTTGTGTTTGTATTTCTTAAAAACAGTTGCTGGGAACTCAAGCAATGCAGTAAAACATGTACTCTAGATATATACATTAACTCATATCTTAAATATGTAAAGGTGAGACACTTGGCTTCAAAATTTCTACTATATTTGTTGTAAAGTTTTAATAGATTTCTATAATGTTCTATTCATTATTAGAGGCAATTTAGGGCTTTGATTATAATTACACTACTGTAGAATTCTATTGAGTTGTATTGAGTGATATTTATTATTCTGCTTGTTGTTTTATTTAGTCAATTGTGAAAGTTTTGCACACAAACCCTAACTTTATTAATTGATTCGATTTGAGTGTTGTAGAAATTTCAGTTCAATTCTAATAAGTTGATTTTTTTATTCTGCTTATTTTACCGTATTAAAATGTAATGTATGCCAAAAGTTTTGCAAACAGACTTCAACTCATCATGCTGTAGTGTTTGTAATGGATCTACTGACAATAATAAGCACAACTATAATTCTATTTTCTTAGAATTCAAATAGAATTCTGTTCATTGCTCTGCCTTTTCTACTATTTTAGGATGTATTCTAGTGTGAAAGTTTTACAAATCCTGGCTAATCTGACTAAAGTGTTTGTAAAGGAAACAGAATCAGTACCTAACTTTATTATTGGATTCGATTGTTGTTGTAATTTTAATTCAATTCTTTTAACTCAGATTTATTGCTCTGCTGATTTTCCTGTTCTAAAATTTGTGCAAGGAGAAAATTTTACACGCAAGCCTCAGCACATCGTGATGCAGTGTTTGTAATGGATCTAATGACAGCATTAAACTTAATTACACTTCTATTGTCCTAGAATTAAAATAGAGTTCTATTCATTATTCTGCTCATTCGAGGATTCATTCTATTGTGAAAGGTTTGCACGCAAACCAGAACTAATCCCACTGTGGTGCTTGTAATGGAACAGCTTTCATTATTATTATATATTCTTTTATTGTAGAATTCGAATAGAGTTCTATGACTAATCTATTTGTTATGAACGTTTTGCCCACAAAGTTCAGCTTATTGAACTGTAGGGTTTATAAAGGAAGCAGAGTCAGTATTTAACTGCTGTGTTTGATTATTATGTAACTATTGTTATTGTTCGTTCATGTTATTGTAAGTTTATTTATTTTTTATTGTTATTATAGAAACTGTTCTGAAAGTTTTGCGCACAAACTTCAACTCGTCATGCTGTCGTTTTCATAACAGATCTATGGCCATCTAATTTAAACATGTCAATTCTATATTATAATCTACCGTAAACATACAGCGTCTGAGAGGTGGAGCTGATGGTGTTATTTTAAGTGGAAGTCTGCGTTTTTTTTTTTCCCGTCGAAAAGAAAAGCAGGAAAACTTGCAGGTGTGTAACAGCGAGACCAACAACTCTATGATTGACATGCACTCAATTTTACTTGTGTGGGTTTCACGAGAGTGTGTGTGTGTGTGTGTGTGTGTGTGGCCTGTGTGTTTTATATGCATGAAGATTCTTTCATTTGTGTTTTATTTGCTTTCTCCGGTCGGGGAGATGAAGCTATTAATATATATGGGCATGAGACACGCGGGGCTGTGGCATGCCTGCAAGCAAGAATATTAAAACCGAGAGAGCATGATAGTGATACCCGGCTCTAGTGTGCCCCCCAGCCCCTCCCGCCCGCCACCCCAACACAGATAATTCATTCTGAGGGCAGAGACGATCTGTTGCTGGTTACTGTCGCAGGGAATCGATTTGCCGCCCCTATTTAGAAGTCTGAGACACTTCCTCGCGCGAAGCGTTCGAGAATACGACCTGATCCTAAAACACGCGCTTTATCTGCCAGACTAGGTCACAGCTCCTGTGTTCGGGAGAAATAACCCTAAAACGGATGGCTTATTATTCAGTTATTACACCTTAGCCCTGGGTATAAATTAATAATAACTGGCTTAATAATAAGCCATAGCTGAAATATGAATACCAAATTAAGTCAAATGACTAATTTACTTCATTTTCTACACCGACATTTTCCAAACATGTCAATAAATATGTGATCTATTGAATTGTGATTTTAAGTTGAACAATTTGGAAAAAAAGTAGAAAATTTAAAGCAAACGAGATTAAAAAGGTGCCATTATTTTTGCACAGGCCATCATTTTTGGCTTTTTTTCGGATACAAAATAATTGTACATTAGACCATGACATGTGACCGCTGTAGAGGATGTGTTAGTTTATATTCACTCAGAATATAATCAGTGTAATATTGCTAATGACTATATTTACATAGCATTAATATATAGATTCAGTAATTAAGTGAGAAATTTTTGTCATTTTGTAATTTTTTGAGAGAATTTGAAAGTGCCTGTCGCCCATTACATTGTGTATGAATTTCACAGTGAATGGACCAAAGCAAACGGCCCTAAAATCACTTGGAAAAAATTCTGGTTCCATTGCCTTCCATTAAAAGTAGGGCAGGATTTTTCCTTCTCCTGTAAAGTCACTGTTTTGGAGATACAAGGTTTTGCTCCACCAGCAGCTGAAATTTAGCACTTCTACCCCAGATACTTTTACTTTTGTGTCATAAATTTGCCAAAATAGCACCACTTTTACTTGAGAATTGGTGAAGCTACTTTCTGGGGAAAATCCTGAACATGCCAGGTTAATTATAAAGTGAAAATAAGTTCATCAACAAGCTCAAATATATTTTTAATTTTTCAATTTGCATTTTTCAAAGAGTGATCAAACAATTATTACTGTCTTTTGTTTTTCAGAGAAAATATCCTACATTTATCATGTTTTTGTCATTTTCTGAAACAGCACAGACTGGAACAAACTATAAATACAATTAATTATGGAACTATGGTATTATTATGTAATTACATCTTAATAATAATGTGATACACATCACACATGTAGCAAAGTGATAATAATAAGACGCAATAATAGTTAGCTGTTTATCTTTGCCTAAATAATAATATCTAATGTTTGAATGAGTGTATGTCATCTGCGTGTGTGTGTGTGTGTGTGTGTGTGTGTGTGTGTGTGTGTGTGTGGGAGTGGTCAGAGGGCCATGTGGCGTTGCGACAGGATTAGTGTTTTAATGAGGGGGAGGGGCCAGGGCAGGCAGGGTCAGCCACTGCCTCAGGCAAAGAGCAGGGGGTCACACACACACACACACACACACACACACCCACACACACACATTTTCGGACACCATACTCACACACACACACACACACTCAGGGGGCCTCAATTAGAGGACAGAAGATAATTCTTCCCACCTGATACCTGCTGTCACCCTTCTTTATTTTTCTTTTTCTATGCCGTTTTTATCTCTCTCTCTCTCTCTCTCTCTCTCTCTCTCTCTCTCTCTCGTTTCCTCGTCTTCTTTCTCCACTGCTTCTCTCAGTCTGTCGTGTGCTCTTTCACTGTCGCTGGCTTTGCTAAATGGTTTTGTGTAAGTAATAATGCTGAAATATCATTTCACCCATACAGACCTTTTCCTAATATAACAGTATAGTAACGCATCGACTGTGGCCATGATACAGCTCACTGCTTGGGTGCTGTGCATCACCACACTGTCATAACAGTCCACAGGAAACTGCATTACAGTAAATATGACTATAACATACATATGCAAGTGGACTGACACAAAGGTAATAATATGTTAATTTCCTGTACATTAACAACAACATTACTATTGCAAAAAAGATGCTAAAATAAATCTTAGATAAATCTTCAGCATTATTATGTATATTATTACTTATGTGTGTATAATACATACACACACACACACACACACACACACACACACACACACACACACACACAGAGCTGTTGGAGCAAAACCTCATATGTCCAAAATAGTAACTTTACAGGAGAAGAAAAAACCTACTTTACTTTTAATGTAAGTCAATGGAACCAGACGTCTTTACAAGTCATTTTGGGACATTTCTTTTGGTACTTTCTTCATGAAATTCACACCCAAGGTAAAGGGCATCAGACACTTTCAAACTATGCCAAAAACTGAAAAACAACAAAAATGGATATACGAGGTTTTGCTTCGACAGCAAAAATATGCATATAGAAATTATTACTAATGTATTCAGGTCCTTATATAGAGATACATAGATATGGTGCAGTGCAAGTGTATATTAATGTGTATATAGCATGCATGTATATATATACTTAGAGTCGAATTGAGCTGCTGTTTGAAATGCCACGTTGCCACACCCTGGCTTTTATCCGTCTGTCTGTCTGTCTGTTTTTCTTTTCCTCTTTCACATACACTCTGTCTTCTTGCTTAACTTCATTTGTGTCATCATTCATTCATAATCTCTCTCTCTCTCTCTCTCTCTCTTTCGCTCTGCACCTGTTTTCCTATTCTGCAGCTGCTAATTGGGGAAGGCTGATTACTGTTTACCCAGAATCCTCTCTGCTGCCTGACAGGATTATATCTCAGACCATGAGATAATCCAGTGCTAGCTGGTGTGTGTGTGTGTGTGTGTGTGTGTGTGTGTGTCTAGATGGAATGATTGATATGCAAGAACATCATAGTCAAAGTACGATTCTCACCCTCATCCACACCCAGTGATTATTAATTAGTGCTATTTTATGAATATTTTTCTCATGATAGATTTATCTCACTTTATATTGCGTTGCCTAATAACTATGTAGTAACACATTAACAGTGCATGCAATAGCGATGTAATACCGCTGATGTACATACCCAATGTACCTTAATAGCTATGAAGGAATTTTCCCATGAATCATTTACACCCTTTATTTAGTTTAGACTCCGTTCTGGACACATCCTCAAATTTCAGTCTGGGCAACTCTGCACTCCCATTACTCGTGACAACGGCCTCTCACTACTGATGTGGGAGTGTGAAATCACTAATGTGGTGCAGCTGGACGGGACTAAAATCACTGGACATCATCCCACCTACCCAGGTGTAACTGACCCCATCAAAACAGGGCTTTAAACTGCCGCTCAGTGACTGCACTGAGCACGGTCCAGTAGCGTTACTGAGTGCTCTGGGATGGCGCCGCTGTTGACGTGCCTGGCTGAACCAAATGCATCAACGCAATTTTTACCTACCATCTCAAAACCAACACGTGAGCCCCGCATCGCTCTCGCTCTGCTCTGGAACTTTCCCCGGCTCCATGGTCTCCGTGGTGACTGAGGTAAACCAGCCTGATGACTGAGGGTGTCTGCGGGCCGCCCAGAGACCCGCAGTGCATGCTGGGATTGATTATGCAGAGGCAATTAGGCCACGATGCCCCAAATGCAAGGATAGAGAGAGAGAGAGAGAGAGAGAGAGAGACAGAGAGAGAGAGAGAACGAGAGAGAGAGAGAGAGAGAGAGAGCAAGAGAGAGAGAGCGAGAGAGACAGAGAGAGAGAGAGAACGAGAGAGAGAGAGAGAGAGAGAGAGAGAGAGAGAGGGAGAGAGAGAGAGAGAGAGTGAGAGAGAGAGAGAGAGAGAGAGCAAGAGAGAGAGAGAGAGAGAGAGAGAGAGAGAGAGAGAGAGAGAGAGAGAGAGAGAGAGAGAGATGCATGCTGTGTGTTTTAAAACTCATTTGCCAAACGGAAGCTGTCACTGAGGGTTATTTTCATGCCGTTTGCTGCAACAGCTTTCTTCCATAAGTCCGGGTCCCCTGGCCCCAGAGACACACACACACACACACACACACACACACACACACACACACACACACACACACACACACACACACACACACACACACACACACACACACTATGTCTCCAAACTCCAAATAGCTACAGATTAAAATTTTACACTCTATCCCTCTCTGTACCTTCTCCTTCTTTCCTTCTCTCCTTCTCTCTCTCCCTCCCTCGCTCTCTGACTCGTGTTTCTGACGAAGAGCAGCATCAGCCTGTCATTTTCCATCTCCTCATCTGTGGAGACACATTTGTTGCCGTCGAGAGCAGCACTATACAAACACACGTCTTTCTCAGGACACAAACTCTCAGACAAACACAAACTCCCACAAATTCACCTGCAAATAGCAGCATGAACCAAAACCAATGAGTCTTAATGACAGAGATGGGAGCGACTGCTTCGTTTACACGCCTCCTTTACTCCAGGCAAACAGTTAGGCCCAATCCCATTTCTTATTTTTAGCCCTACCCCTTGTTTCAGGTGTTGCCCCTTGTTACTGAGTCACAGGGCAGTGGTTGAGATCTTCCCTCTGAAATGAGACCCTCTAATAAAAGAGCATCACTTCATTAACAGCTACCAGCGCTGCTCTGTAGGCGACCCTGCCCGTCTGCAGGGACAGCAGAGGAGGGGAAAGTTCAGCTCCTCACTGCTGGGCTTTAGTTACATTTAGGGATCATACGCTTTCAAAGAGGGGGACAATTATTCATTATCACCCCCCCTAATTCTTCAGTGATGTGAAGCTGAAGTCAGAGATTCTCCAGATTATCATTCAAATTTCACCTTAAACGGAGCCGAACTTACATTCTGGCACTTTAGGCGTCGGAACTGCTGGACCATTTAAGGTGGAACGGGACATTTAGCTAGTTAGCTACCAATACATTAACATGCTATTAGTGATTTTTATATTTGTTATGAAGAGAAAGGCCATAATACACTGAAACGACATTAAACTGAGGTAATATGATGTTTATTATCATTTTTAACAGAGAGATTTCTCACATTTGTGGGTTTCTTTGGTCTCTTGCTCTTCATTCTACATCATTTTTTTCTCATAACACTCTTTTTGGTTTGTGCCTCTGAAAAATCTCTGTTTGGAGGGGCATGTAGCCCTAACACTTTGCCCTACCCCTCTACCCCTACCCTTAGTCGAATTTACACACGTCTTACAAATGGGAATAAAATATAAACGCAGATATGCTTGAAAATGAAAATGAAAGTAAATCATCACAGAGCATAAATACCACTGCACTGTAATTCAACGTTGGCCCATTCCTTTTGTCCACAATTCCTACAAGCTATAAGGGTTCATCTGTTGGACAATCATTTTCAAAGTACTTCATACAGACTGACTAGGCCAAGGCCCAGAGACTCTCACTGGTAGAGCAGGGTTTTAACTCCAGTCTGCCGTGTGGACCCCGAGAGGTACAACCGTCTAAGTGCTGACCCCCGTTGTCAGAAGCCTGTGAGTTCGTTCTCCAGCGCTGGGAGTCCAGCAGAGCATCAGCAGCCTCTCTTTATCTTGTTGCGGAAGATGGCCAAAGAGCATTAAGCTAGACAAGATGAGTGTCTGAGAATTGGCAGCGAATTGACAGGTGATGTAATTGAGTTCCTATATAACATAAAGTGAATGTATAAAAACAATAACTTTAAGACTTCGAGAGGTTCAGACTTAAAGCTTAATGAATGCTCGAAAATAGCAGACGATTTTGGGAAGGAAAGGGAGACGATGCAACAAAGTACATCGCTGTTGTCAGAACAAAACCTCGTATCTCCAAAATGGTCATTTTATAGGAGACGGAAAAAACCTACTCTACTTTTTACAGAATTCAATGGGACCGTTTTTTTTCCCCAAGTAATTTTGGGGGTTTTTTGTTGGTCCATTTATTATGAAATTTACACATAATGTAAAAGGCAACAGGCATTTTCAAACGATGTCAAACGCCAACAAATGACTCTTATCTTATCTTATCTTATCTTATCTTATCTTATCTTATGCCATTCCAGATTACCTTCCATAACCCTTTCCGCTACTGGACCCTAAAGTGGCCCGAGATGGTTGAGTCAGCAGGATATATCCTCATTGTATCGCTTCGTTTTGTGTGTATTCTGTTTCCATTGCCTGTTCTGCTTGCTTTGACTACGCTTTAGCCTGACCCTAAATACTGTACATATCTTGTATATGCTTGTAAATAGTCTATGTGAACCGGCTGCAGGGAGTGGCTGCCGTTTTGTTGGGGAACGGGATTGTCTGTGCGTTTGGTTAGTTTAACATTTGCATGGTAAATGGTTCTTTGTATGGTGAAGCGGTTCTTCAGATTGATGGAGGATGTAAGGTTCTACATAGCACCAAGAAGGGTTCTGCTTGTTCTGTTCTGTCTTCTGTTGTTGTGCTGTCAAGCTTGCAAGGATAGAAGAATTCTTTCTTCGAAATGTTCGCAGCCATATAACCACACACAGCACAATCTGAGGACCCATTTACCATGCAAATGGTTCCATATACAACCATTAAACCGTATTAGCTAGGACATTGACTGCACTGCTGTCAGGGATAAGCTACAGCCTGATGTTGTGACATTGGCAGGACAAAGCATGCTTGGAAATTGTGTCCATTAATGGTCTATTTATAAAAAGGGTTCATTAAACCTTTTAATAAATGAATGGCTTAATGGTTCAAGGAAGGCGTGTTGGTTATGTTTGGTTATGTTTGCTTGTATATGTTCCATATCAAGTGTAAGATGATTTCTGCTTGGTCCCCAATATTGCTTCCCTCAGTCCTCTCATATGGGCCAACCATTGGACTCCAGCATCAGATCCAATGCCTGAAGGGTGCATATGGATTCAGGCCTGAAAAAAGAGAGCGAGATCTTGATGTTTAATTTATGGCTGCATTCTTCTCCTTCTTTTTCCTCCTATCTCGTTCTTTCTCTCTATCTGTGATTGCCCTGATGAAAGCACCATCTATACTCTTGCCCTTAAGTATAAACAAAAGAGGCTGACTGCATCAATATCTGCACACTTAACCAAATGAGAGAGAGAGAGAGAGAGAGTGGGAGAGTGTGTGAGAGAGAGAGAGTGGGAGAGAGAGAGAGAGAGAGGGAGAGAGAGGGAGAGAGAGAGAGAGAGAGAGAGAGAGAGAGAGAGACAGAGAGAGAGAGAGAGAGAGAGAGAGAGGGAGAGAGAGAGAGAGAGAGGGAGAGAGAGAGAGAGAGAGAGAGAGGTTACCAAAGTGCCTTTTCAGCAGGTCAGTGTGTTTGTGTTGTTTGTGTTTCGCACGTAATCAGTAGCCACAAAACTCTGTTTTCACCCCGAAATGAAGAAGGGATGGACCCGTCCACATAAATATGAGCGCCGATAAACATCCATCACCGAGATGGACCTCAGAGAGGGAAAGACAACCCAGAGAACGTCCCGCGTGAGATGATAGAGAGTAATTGCTTTTAGACGTTGTGAGAGAGCGATTAGAGTCTCACAGAACAATAACCATAAAACTCTGGACACGTCCGCTGCCCTCTCTCAGATAAACGAGCGCCATTCCGTCCGTCGCTCAGATAAACAAGTGCGATTCTGTCCGTCTCCACTGACGGAGAGGACCATTCCCTCTGTTTTTACTGTCTGTCGTTCCGCGCACGAGTCATTACTCTGTCTGCAGATGACTTCAATTTTCCACTTCTGTGCCCTGCTAGACTGCTAAAGACGAGAAAACAACAGAGAGAGAGAGAGAGAGAGAGAGAGAGAGAGAGAGAGAAAGAAAAATAGAGAGGAAGAAAGAAAATAGACGGAGAGAGAAAAAAGAGAACGAGAAAGAAATAGAGAGAATGAGAGATAGAGTGAGAAAGAAAGGATAGAGAAAAAGAATGAAAATAGATGGAGAGAGAAAAAAGAGAAAGAGAGAGAAAGAAACAGAGAGAGAATGGGAGAGATTAGAAAGAAAGAAAGAAAGAAAGAAAGAAAGAAAGAAAGAAGAGAGAAAAAGAAAGAAATTGGCAGAAATAGAGAGAATGAGAGAGGTAGAATGAGAAAGAAAGGGCAGGAGAGAGAGAAAGTGTGATAGAGAGGGAGTGAAAGAAAAAGGGAAAAAAGAGTGAGAAAGAGAAATAGTGAGCAAGAACGGATGAGAGAGGGAGAAGAAAGAGAAAGCAAAAGAAAGAGAGTGAGAGAAAAATGGAGGGAGACAGGGGATGAGAGAAAGAAAGAACGTGTGAAGAGTTAGAGAGGGGAAGAGAGTATAAGAGTGAGAGTGAGTCAGAAAGACAAAGGTAGAGAAGGGAAGTGAAGGAGCGAGAGAAGCGTGAGAGAGAGAGGGAGAAAGAAAGAGGGACGGAGAAAGAATGTGAAAGACAGACCAGTAGTGAAAGTTAAAGAGAGAGAGAGAGAAAGAGGCGATAGAAGAAGATGGTGTGAAAAAGAAAGACTGTAAAAGAGAGAGAGAGTGAAGGAGAGACTAAAGGAACTCGAGTGAGTCAGAAAGAGGTGAAGAAAGTGAAAGAGTGAGAAAGAGATAACTGGGATGAGAGTGTGAGAGAATAGTGAGAGAGAGAGAGAGAGAGAGAGAGAGAGAGAGGGTAGAGAGACAGGCCTGTGATGGCAGATGGGTGGTTATGGAGAGAGGGATGAGGCGAGACAGAGGCAGAGAAGACAGAGAGAGACAGAGACAGTTATTCTCCTTCATTCGCACCGACCCTCCGTGATCAAGATCCCTTCAGAGAGAGGCTGACACTCCTCCCTGGCCCTAACCCCACCGCCTCACCACTGCAGGAAAACTCTCTTCTTCCATCTCTCCTTTCCCCCTCTCTTCCTCTTCCCCTCCTGCTAAGTTGTCACATCGTATCCGTGGTGATAAGGGGGGGAGGGGTCAGGGTTGGGGCGTCGCCTCAGGGCTCGTCGCCGAGCAACAAAAGACCCGCTCAGCTCGCGTTAGCCCTGCTGTCGGCCAATCAGGTTTGACGGAACACGGGCGCGGTCCGCCGCTAGCCTTCAAATGCTAAGTGCTTCATTAGGCACCTTTCATATCGCCGTCGCCCCCGGCAACCCACTTTACACCCGCCATCCCAGGGAGCGCGGTGAAAAACTTCAACTCGCCGGCAGGCCACAACCACACACACACACACACACACACACACACACACACACACTCACTTACACTCTCCCTAACATGCTGACACTGTCACTCACACACACACACTCACAGCAACAAACCGCTGATTCACTCCCACACACACCGCTGAGCCCTACTCTGACTGGATTAGTTTATCAAGGAACGTCTGTAACCAAATTTTTCATAAAGCTGTCACATGCAGACCACTCTGGGGCAAAATTAGGGGGGCAGGTGTGGACACCCCACTCCTTGAAATTATGATTTTGGTGGGGGTCACAAGTAAAAACGTGCATTCAGACTAATTTTGATAATCAAATGTTCAGGAAAGTACACGAAGGAAAATCTGGTTACGAGGGGAAGAAACTCTAGCTGTGGTCCAAAGCCTGGGCTGCAGCTGAGGTAGGGCGGGTCCTGGGTTGGACTGTCCTATGAAGACTCCTCCTTAGTAGCCTGTTGGCCTAACGTTTGGAACAGTCCTAACGAGGCTGCGTAGTGATGCCCTGCCTCCTGCAATTGCGGCGCGAAACTTGCGAGGAAACTGGTGAGTGAAAATGGAGCCATTGTGTTTGTTGCTATGGCAGCTAATATGGCAACAAGCTTATGTGTGATGAACTACGTCCATCCGATTCAAGTACAGTATATGGGCGAATGCTTCAATCGATCAATTTACACTTTACCAGGTCATCGACTCAATGTCAAACATTTTAAAATCCCTGGCAATCTGACACATCAGCAACGGCCTTCATATTCAAACAAAGGGTTAAAAATGGCCAAAATCTACAATTTACCAAAAATAAGTCCCCGTCAAAAACTGGTCAGGTTGAAATATTGAGAATTACATTAAAGGAAAAGCAGCTTGAAAGACAGAACCAAAAACTTTTTGAAGGAAAGAGGCAAAGCGATCTGATGAGTGTGTGAACTATGCTAATCCAGCTAATCCGGCTAATCCGGCCAGAGCTTTAGCACATTTTTAAGGAATGTGCCTCACTAAAACTTCGGCTACATTTGCTGACAAGTTAAATTAGCCCTTGTGCTAGCTAGCATACTTGCTATCCAACCTACTTGCTAGCCAACCAGTTCAGGCTGTTTTGCCTCCATCCTTTAAACACTGCGTTCACTGGGAATGGCGTTCGTTCTGTCACTCAAACTCAAAGTTCTTCCGTTTTTTCCATTTTTTTCCGTTTTTTTGTGTTTTTTCCGTTTTTCTGCCGCTTCAAGCTGCAGCAGAACAGCGTTTCAGTAACGACTGCACATGACTGTTTCAAAGCTGACAGCTGACGGCTGGAAACGTGGGTTATTTAACCATGTCGGTCGACATGTGACTCGAGTCACTATCTTTGGAATAGAGTTTGTGGTTGGGGTGATTTGGGCGATTATGTGAATTGTGCGCCATCATATGCAAAAGTTGTAAAGCATTTATAGTTTTTAAATGTATAATCACTGTTCATTTGCTGAGTTTAACATTTTTTGTGGGGGGGTGGGGGGGGGGGTATATACAATTTGTGCGCAGAAGTAATGGCGCATTAAATATTTCAGTGTTTTTCCAATAAATTTAACTCAGCAAATAAACAGAAGTCATGCAGTAAATTTTGCAAAAAAAATAAAATAAAAAATAAAAACAATAAAAATCATTTGAGCCGGGGGAATTCAAAGGTTTGCCTGCGACTGTATGTATGTGAAGCTATTAATGCTTGTGGTTTGTGGTTTGGGGTCATTTTAAAGCACTGTGAATAAGTGTGTGTGGCCTGAAGCAGAACAGATGCCTGAAGCCCCTTCTGTCAAGATGGAGAGTTCGGACCAAGCGAGAAACACGAAAGAGCAGCTCCAACATATTCAGCCCACCGGGGAGCTGTGAGAGAGTGCGTGCCTGTTCTGTCTTTGTGTTCGTTTTTTACTGGCTGAATTTTAAGTTCCTACTTTAAAAACTGTTAAGCATAGTTAATTCATGCTATACCATAGAACACAGTGCAGACTCTATACAGACTGTGCCTTTATATATGCAAATGACTCGGTTGCTGTTCAAACTGCTCCTTGCATGCTATAGTAATGAGTGCACTGCTAACGGTGGCGTACAGACGAATAAGCCTAACTGTCAGCCGGTAAAAGCTGAAAGGCTTACTTTGAGAGGGTGACTTACGAAGCATTTCATGTACGAAGTGAAAGAGTAAGTATGCACAGAGTGACGAGGCTTCTTGATACGTCTGTGGGGATAAAATCACAAAATTCAGAACCATCAGCCAACTGTGTTCTGCACACTGTGGACTGTCAGTGTCAATAGCCACTTATATTGCCCAGACATTGCATTGTAGCTAAAGCTATACTGACCACAATACATTACATTGTAGCTAAAGCTATACTGACCACATTACATTACATTGTAGGTAAAGCTATACTGACCACAATACATTACATTGTAGCTAAAGCTATACTGACCACAATACATTACATTGTAGCTAAAGCTATACTGACCACATTACATTACATTGTAGGTAAAGCTATACTGACCACATTACATTACATTGTAGGTAAAGCTATACTGACCACATTACATTACATTGTAGGTAAAGCTATACTGACCACAATACATTACATTGTAGCTAAAGCTATACTGACCACATTACATTACATTGTAGCTAAAGCTATACTGACCACAATACATTACATTGTAGGTAAAGCTATACTGACCACATTACATTCCATTGTAGGTAAAGCTATACTGACCACATTACATTACATTGTAGGTAAAGCTATACTGACCACATTACATTACATTGTAGGTAAAGCTATACTGACCACAATACATTACATTGTAGGTAAAGCTATACTGACCACAATACATTACATTGTTGGTAAAGCTATACTGACCACAATACATTACATTGTTGGTAAAGCTATACTGACCACAATACGTTACATTGTAGGTAAAGCTATACTGACCACAATACATTACATTGTTGGTAAAGCTATACTGACCACAATACATTACATTGTTGGTAAAGCTATACTGACCACAATACATTGTATTATAGATATAGCTATACTGACCACATTACATTACAATATGTATACTATATCTATGTAATGTCATGTGACCAATATAGAGAGCTTTCGAAGTTTTGTAGTACAATTTAATGTGTCCACATTACATTGTAGCATTATGTCACTGTACACTTTTAAAAAAGATGTTCTTTCAAGGGTTCTTCGATAATAATTCCATTGTTCCATAAACACTGTGGCAGTATGCTTTAGCCTTCACACATAAAAAAGATTGTTCTTCGAGGGAGTTTTAGTAAAGACAATGTATATAGAGCCATTTGCATTGTTCTTTGCATGATGAAATGATTCTTCAGATTGATGGACACTGTTGTTTGTGGTGCTATATGAACCGTTTTTGGTTCTATATAGCACCGAAAAGTGTTCTGCTTTTGTTACGATGTCAAGCTTGTAACAATAAAAGAAGAAAGAACTCTTCTTGGTGCTATTTAACCATGCTTAACCAAAGAACCAGCTAAGCATGATATGGTTCTATCTAGAATGCATGGTTCTCAAGTAAACCATTCATTCTTCGAAAATAACCCTTAAGAACCATGTTTTTTAAGACAATGCATATGATGTGGTCAATGTAGCTAGCGATCGAGTTTGATACTACAGTGAAATGTGATTAATTACAGCATCACATCACACTGTAGCTGTAAAGTGGTCAGTAATGCTGGATATATGGAGTTTTTACCCGGTTGTTTGCTGTATTTGTAGAAGTTTTTGGAAGATTATTACCTCAGTATATCTTCACTTGTGAGAATAAATAAAAGTTAGATTGAGAAAAGTTCACTGTGTTGTCAAATTTCGTTGTCACCTATGAGAAATTCCACTTATTATTTATTATTATCATTAAGGTGTAAACAAATTTCGTTCAGAGTGGTTTGGTATGAAATGCTTCGTACTAGAGAAAATAACAGTCAGAATTGTTCACAGTGGTGGTGATAGGAACCAGACATCCACCTCTAAACGCTCCCTCACAGAAAGTTAACTACATGAAATGGTTATGAATTTGCTGCCTGATGACTGAGACGTTGTCTTTAGCTTTGTTTTTGCCTAGTAATGTGTTTTGGATAAGATCTAGTCATACAGTGGTGGAGAGGTTCATGTAGCAAAGCAGTCCAGAAAAATATCATCAATATTCGGGGTCATTTTTGGTAGAGTATGCCCCCCAGACCCTACTAGTAAAGGCTTAGTGCCCTCATTGGTAAATTTATAGTGACTCCCCTGATCAGAGTCAATACATATTAATATATTCCGATATGTTTTATATATATGTTGGAGTAAATTTGTATGTATATTAATGAAAATGCCTGTTGTCCTTTACATTGCGGGTACATCTCTTGATGAACGGACCAAAATAAAAAGCACAGCATGACTTGGAGAAAACTCTGGTTCCACTGACTTACACTGAAAGTAAAGTAGGTTTTTCCTTCACCTTTAAAGTTGTCATTGTGGAGATACAAGGTTTATCTTCCCGACAACTGCGACAGAATCGTTTGGTCAGGGGTGCCAAAACTTTTTCACACAGCTGTAAATAAAGCTCGCAAATGTCTGAGAGGACGTCTGGGTGCGTCTGCGTTCTGTGGGCTGGTGGATCTAAAGGTGAGTGTGTTTGATTGTAGTTAAGCATGATCTGCTTTTCCAAAAACAACAAGCACAACAACACCGTCATCACAAATCCAAGCCAACACTTACAGTGAGTGATAAAGACAGCTGGAGCTCAGCGCCCGTCTGTCTGGCTGAGCTTTATCTCTATCTGCATTTCTCACTTTTCTCTCTGTCTGTCTGTGTTTCCATCTCTGCTACAGGGGAGGTCCAGCAGATACTGTACACACACACACACACACACACACACACACACACACACACACACACACACACACATATTAAGCTGCTTATCCTTCTGGATTGTAAGTGGTGCTGGAGTCTATCCCGACACTCGTTTGGTGGAAGGCAGGAAACACTCTGGACAGGTCGCCAGGCCATCACAGGCAGCTATGGACAATTTAGCATCTCCAATTGGCCTGACTGCATGTCTTTTGTCAGGGAGGACACTGAAGCACTCAGAGGAAACCCATACAGACACTGAGAGAACATGCAAATGGAAAGGATTCTGGACGCCTGGCTGGGGAACCAGGCCCAGGTCCTTCTTACTGAGATGCTCAGATACACTATGTTGCCAAAAGTATTTGCTCACCTGCCTTCACACACATATGACCTTGAGTGAGATCCCATTCTTAATGTAGGGTTTAATATGTTGTTTCCAGTTTCCACTCTAATTCATCCCAAAGGTGCTCAATTGGGTTGAGGTCAGGACTCTGTGCAGGCCAGTCAAGTTCTTCCACATCAAACTCGCTCATCCATGTCTTTATGGACCTGCTTTGTGCACTGGTGCGCAGTCATCTTGGGGGTAAAGTTGGGAGCATGAAATTGTCCAAAATCTCTTGGTGCTGAAGCTTTAAGAGCTCCTTTCACTGGAACTAAGGGGCCGAGCCCAACTCCTGAAAACAACCCCACACCATGATCCCCCCTCCACCAAACTTTACACTCGGCACAATGCAGTCAGACAAGTACCGTCTCCTGGCAACCGCCAACCCAGACTCGTCCATCGGATTGCCAGATGGAGAAGTGTGATTGGTCACTGCAGAGAACACGTCTCCACTGCTCTAGAGTCCAGTGGCGGCGCTTTACACCACTGCATTCAACACTTTGCACTGCTGCATTTGACCCTTTGCATTGCGCTTGGTGATGTAAGGCTTGGATGCAGCTGCTCAGCCTTGGAAACCCATTCCATGAAGCTCTCATGAAGCTCTCTCATTTATGAAGCTGTTCATGAGCTGATCTGAAGGCCACATGAAGTTTGGAGGTCTGTAGTGATTGACTCTGCAGAAAGTTGGTGACCTCTGTGCTCTATGCCCCTCAGCATCCGCTGACCCCTCTCTGTCATTTTACGTGGCCGACCACTTCGTGGCAGAGTTGCTGTCCACTTTGTCGCTTCCACTTTGTTATAATCCCACTGACAATTGACTGTGGACTGCATAGGACTGCACAGGTGGCGTCCGATCACGGTACCACGCTGGAACTCACTGAGCTCCTGAGAGCGACCCATTCTTTCACTAATGTCTGTAGAAGCAGTCTGCAGGCCTAGGGGCTCGGCTTTATACACCTGTGGCCATGGAAGTGATCGGAACACCTGAATTTAAATATTTGGATGGGTGAGTGAAAACTTTTGGAAACATAATGTACTTCACAATGTTTAGAAAAAGAACTGAGAAACCAAAATGAATCCATATGAATGACAGAGAACATCTAACAGTGTGAATGGAAGACAAAACTCTCAATGAGCAGAAATTGGTGGAGAACATTTGAGATCAGTAAGAGTGTAGGAAGTACATTGTAGAGCAGTTCCAGATAATTGTAGAACGGGAATGACATTACAGAACAATGTGAATAATGAGAACATTCTGAAACAGTGGCAATGGGGAGACCATTCTAGTCCAATGTGAATCTGGGAAGAACATTCTAGAGCAGCATAAATGGGGGAGAACATTAGAGACCAATGAGAATGTATGATGGACATTGTAGAACAGCAGAATTGGGAGGAAAATTCTAGTCCCGTGTGGATGTGGCGGAGTATTTTAGAACAAGTTGAGTGGTGAGAACATTCTAGAGCTTCATGGGGTAAACAAGCTAAAATAGTGTGAATAGGAGAACATTCTATGAGTTAAGAATAGAACTGTTTGAATGGCGAGAACATTGAAGAACTGGGTGGAAAGGGGGGGCATTCTAGAACAATCTGAATGGAGGAGAACATTCTAGAAGAGTGTGAATGAAGAAGAGCCTCTCAACAGTTTTTGGGATTGTCTGTGTTTGTTGGCCACTTGCTTAAAAAACATCGTAAGTATTTATTTTATTTTTTATTTTTCTTACAGTTTTTATGCAAATGACTATTTACCTTTATTACTCTATGGATGTCACACTCATCACTTTCTTTTCTTTTGTTTGCTTTTCTTTTCTTTTTTCTTTTCTTTTCAGGCTAACCTGAATGCAGGCCTGTTTTTAATTATTCATCTGGTTTCCTTTCCTTTCCTTTCCTTTCCTTTCCTTTCCTTTCCTTTCCTTGCCTTTCCTTTCCTTTCCTTGCCTTTCTTTTCCTTTCCTTCCCTTTCCTTTCCTTTCCTGCTAAACTGAATGCAGGCCTGCTTTTTAATGATTCCCCTGGATTCCTCTGGTTTTTCCTTTCCTTTCCTTTCCTTTCCTTTCCTTTCCTTTCCTTTCCTTTCCTTTCCTTTCCGTTCCTTTCCTTTCCTTTCCTTGCCTTGCCTTGCCTTGCCTTGCCTTTCTAACCAACCTAAATGCGGGCCTGCATTTTAATGATTCCTTTGGTTTGATCTGGTTTTCCTTTCCTTTCCTTTCCTTTCCTTTCCTTTCCTTTCCTTTCCTTTCCTTGCCTTGCCTTGCCTTGCCTTGCCTTTCCTTTCCTTTCCTTTCCTTTCCGGCTAAACTGAATGCAGGCCTGCTTTTTTAATGATTCCTCTGGATTCCTCTGTTTTATTCCTTTCCTTTCCTTTCCTTTCCTTTCCTTTCCTTTCCTTTCCTTTCCTTTCCTTTCCTTTCCTTGCCTTGCCTTTCTAACCAACCTAAATGCAGGCTTGCTTTTTTAATGATCCCCCTGGATTCCTCTGTTTTTTTCCTTTCCTTTCCTTTCCTTTCCTTTCCTTTCCTTTCCTTTCCTTTCCTTTCCTTTCCTTGCCTTGCCTTGCCTTGCCTTGCCTTGCCTTTCTAACCAACCTAAATGCAGGCCTGCTTTTTTAATGATTCCTCTGGATTCCTCTGTTTTATTCCTTTCCTTTCCTTTCCTTTCCTTTCCTTTCCTTGTGGCTATTCTAAATGCAGGCCTGCTTTTTTAATGATTCCTCTGGATTCCTCTGTTTTTTTCCTTTCCTTTCCTTTCCTTTCCTTTCCTTTCCTTTCCTCTCCTTTCCTTGTGGCTATTCTAAATGCAGGCCTGCTCTTTAACCACTTCTGTGTTTCAGTCTTGGTGGAATTCACAGCACTGTCTAAAGCTAACCAACAGCACGGCCTCTCGTGAACAGCGAGGAAGTGTGTGAGATCCGTGCTCAGATGGTTTCTGTGGAACCCTGTAGTGAAAGACCTGCATATTGCATACGTTTGCAGCGAGTCAGTGAGCTGTCTGTAACCTGCGCGCTCTCACGCTTCATCATTAGACATGCTGTCTGCTTGCATGTCTTCATCAATGAGCCGCTGGAGTGAAAAATACCAGGAAGATATGTGTGAGAGATACTGTACTGAATGTGGAGTCCAGTCATTAGCCAGGAGAGAGAGAGAGGGACAGAGAGGGAGAGAGAGAGAGAGAGAGAGAGAGAGAGAGGGAGAGAGTCAGTGTCAGTCAAATCACATTCACAGTGCTCCCTCTAGTGGACAGTTTGCTCTCTGGTGAGAAATCAACCCTTATTTCTTTTCTCTCGCTCTCTCTCTCTCTCTCTCTCTCTCTCTCTCTCTCTCTCTCTCTCTCTCTCTGTCTCTCTCTCTCTCTCTGTCTCTCTCTCTCTCTCTCCTATACACAGTTGCTAATTATCTCTGTTTTATATGCCATAATCTATTACGGAATAAAGCCATGAAACTACAACTATAATATTAATATTATGATAAATATATCAATAAATATAATAAAGAGACTCAGTCGGTTTGGGGTGGTGGGATATGTCAGAGTGCATGTTTACGGGTCTGTGCAAAAGCCAGAGACCGCCCTTCATTCATTTACTTTCCAGAAATGATCATTTTAAGGACTTGTTTATGAAGATATTAGATATAAGATAATCCACTTGCGCAACGAAGCAGAAAGTCAAAGTGAAAAATAGGAATTTCCGTCAAGTTGATAATCGAATTTTAATCGATTAAAAGCTGCTGAGAAATTGGGCCTGGTGGACCCCCCAACACTGCCCCCATCAGATAAACAGCACTAAAAGCTTCCATCTCTGAGAGAGAGGAGAACATCAAGCTGCTTCAGATCTGAAAACATCCACAGGTGTTTCTGTCCATCCTTCCACTGTGAGAAGACCACTCAGCGCCGTGGGTCTGAAAGGACGTGTAGCTGATCAAGAAGAACCTCACTGAGAAAAGGAGATGGACACATCAAACAAAGAAGCTGGACGATGGACTGACCACTCCAGAGTCCAGACCTCAGCACCTCTGAATGGGTTTGATCACTTCAGAAAATGAACCAACTTCTCAGACTGAGCTTTGGAGGCGTGTCTGCAGGTTCTCTGAGGAGCTGAAAGTGAGTCTCCTGAGAAGAACGGAAGCTGGAGTAAAGGTGAAGAGTGATAATAAACACTCAAATATCTGGTTCCATATTTATGTTTTGTCTTTTCCTGACACTGAAAAAGTTATTAATTTGTACTAAATGGCTGTTTTGACTGTAAATAAAGAAATGTTAGGCGGTCTCTGACTTTTGCACAGTACTATATGCATGTGTGTGTCTATATGTGTGTGTGTGTGTGTGTGTGTGTGTCTATATGTGTGTGTGTGTGTGTGTGTGTGTGTGTGTCTATATGTGTGTGTGTGTGTGTGTGTGTGCAGGAGAACGAGAGAAAGTGTTTTTTTTTTGTGGTGCATATGTGTATGTCTGTGTGTGGGAGGAAGATCGAGTCTATGTGTGTGTATTTTTTGTGCAAGTGTGTGTGTGTGTGTGTGTGTGTGTGTGTGTGTGTGTGTGTGTGTGTGTGTGTGTGTGTGTGTCAGTCTGTCGGCTGGTTTAATGCTGTTCCCTTGTGTTGCCCTCGGGGCACCTTCACTTCACAATTAATGGAGGGGAATCTCCAGGGAAACTCCTTCCTCCTCTCCTCCTTCTCCATCGCTTCTTTTTTCCTCCTCTCCTCTTCCCTTCCCTACTTCCTTCTCTCCTCTATTTCTTCACTCTTCACTCCGTTCCCTCCTCTTTCCTCTTCTCTTTCTTTCCCGTTTCCTCTTTATCGCTCCTCGTTTTTTCCTTGCCCGTTCTCCTGCACTGCACCAGTGTGTCGCTGATTATATATACATAGATTTGTGCGTTTGATTCCAGAGAGAGCTCTTTTTTTAAGCGTCGCAAAATCCGAGAAAACATATTTATAAATAGAAAATCACACAAAAGTCAGAACTACTAAAAATATTTTTCAGTGTATATTGTGTCCACACTTTACCTTCATTACGGCCTCCGTTCTTCTCAGGAGACTCACTTTCAGTTCTCAAAGAATCAAGTTCAGTCTTAGGGGCTGGTTGCACTTTCGGCTTCTCACCACCCAAGTGATAAACTCGTTCAGTGGTGTTGAGGTCTGGACTCTGGGGTGGTCAGTCCATTGTTCTGAGAGCACCAGCAGCATTTTTGTTTGATTAGTGAATTGAAACATTAAAAAATGATGATCTCTCATTCCTTCTGTGCAGCTTGTGTGTGTGTGTCTATGTGTATCTAACGCACAGCTGCCTAAAGTGTGGCCTGCAGGCCAAGCTGACCCATGAGGACGTTTGATTTGGCCCACCTGAAAGTGACCTTAAACCCACCCCCTTAAACAAACGATTATTTATATATTATATACACACCGAATTACATTCTTATTTTCCTTTTAACATTTAATTTTATGAATATTGTAGTGTATATCTATCTATCTATATCTATATATATATATACACACACACACACACACACACATATTTTTATATATATATATTACTTATATGTAACTTGAACCTTATAAAATCTCAGTATAATTATAGTACACTGTAATAACTAGACACAACACATAATGTAATTTGACAAACTCAAAATGTAACAACTACCCATCATATTACCACAAATATTATTCAAACATTTTTAAAATAGCTCGCTCTGGATGTGTGGCTGATGTTTACATTCATGTCTCTCATTTTAAACGTTTATTAAAATCCCATAATTTTCCCACTGCCTTTAAACCTAACCTTGACCCTGGACCTAATCCTAAACCCAACCCTACCAAGTTTTACCGGAAGCTTTGTTAGTTATGTCAACATCTATTGAGGCCAATCCGAATAAAATGGCCATAGTCATAATGTAAGAACTGAGCACATCACACAAATCATCACACTAGCTAGGAGCACACCAGCAGTTATGTCTGAAACTTTCCCTTAATCGCCATGTAGTGTGCTGTTTCGCTGTGGACTGAAAATCCAGGATTTATGTCTTGGATTTTGCCGTACTCATACGCAGTGCACTACTTTGGAAGCGGGCTATTTTGAAAGAGTCAGAAAACCAGTAGTTATATCTGAAACTTTGCCTTACTCACTATATAGTGCACTTTGCTATTGCGTGGTGGTCAGAAAATATAGGTGTGAAGTGGGGAAGCTCCAGTGCACTCTTACAATTCTATGATGCACTTACTAGTGCCAAGCTAGTGCACTTACTATAAGCCCTATTTTGAGTGTGCTTCTTGTTGTGGTCTGAAAACCAGTATCTGAACCAGTCTGAAATCTTGCCCTACTCTCAGTGCAGTACACTGCTTTGAAAGTGTGCTATTTGTCCAATAGTCTAAAAATCGAATCTCTATATCCGAAACATCGCCCTACTCACTATATAGTGCACTAATTATGTAGCGTACTATTCTGTGCTGGTCGGAAACTGTAAGTGTGAAGTTGGGAAGCTCCAGTGCATCCTTACATTTCCATAATGCACTTACTAGTGCCAAACTAAAAGCCATGTCTGAAACTTTGCCTTGATCACTTTGTAGTGCACTATTTTGAGAGTGTGCTATTTTGTTGTGGCCTGAAAACCAATATTTAGGTCTGACACCCTGCCCTACTCTCTATGCAGTACATTGCTTTGGAGGTGTGCTGCTTTGTAATAGTCCAAAAACTGTTACCTGCTTGCTACATCTGAAATGTTGCCGTACTCACTATTTGTAGTGCACTGCTTCGGGAATGTGCTATTATGTGGTGGCACGATTATATAAGTGTGACGTGGGGAAGCTCCAGTGTACTAGTACAGTTCTATGATGTACTTTCTAGTGCTGAACCAAAAGCTGTGTCTAAAACTTTTCAGTGCTCACTACATAGTGCACTATTTTGAGGGTGTGCGATTTTGTAGTGGTCTGAAGACCAATAGCTATAACCAGAGTTTGGCTAACTCACTATATTGGCCATTATTTTGGGGGCATGCCATGTTGTAGTGGCTGAAAAGCAAGTGCTGTTTGGAAGCCTGGCCTCACTCGCTGCATCGTGCTCTACTACAGGACTGCGATATTTAGTTGTGGCCTGAAAATATAGTGGGGAAGCTCCAGTGCATGCTTCCCAAACATGTTCAGACACACCTGCCATACATACACATACACATGTGGTTGGTTAGTGTAGTGGTTAACACCTCTGCCTTCTACACTGTAGACTGGGGTTCAATCCCCACCTGGGTAACCACCCTACACTATACCAATAAGAGTCCTTGGGCAAGACTCCTAACACCACCTTGGCCTTCCTGTGTAAAATGATCAAATTGTAAGTCGCTCTGGATAAGAGCGTCAGCCAAATGCCGTAAATGTACACAGTGTATCAAAAGATTTGACTTGAGCTGGATGTGAGGAAAGATCGTTATCATTTGTTTTGTCCTTCTTTTATCTTGTATCCTAATTGTGCCATTTTATCCTTTTAATCGTCACTTGAAAATGCATTTCCATTCGGGTGACGATAAAAAAACCTGTCACTTATTGGCTGTTGTATATTTTATGGCAATCATCACTTAAGAAAATGATTTGACAAGTACTAATCCATTGCTACAACATTTCTAGAATTAGTAGGGGAATTTTTACAATGTTTACAAGGTATTACAACGTTTGAGTAAAATCTACTAAGATACAGCAATTAAACTATGCTGGAATGAGGATGTTGCAAAGTGGCCTTTACTGAAGAATTTCTGATGAAATCCACCAAGAATTCTGAGTAAACGTTAATTGAAAATATGACCTGTGAAATTTACTAGCAGTTTTTACGTGGAAAAACTTTCCTAAGGATTTTTTAAGTAAATCCTACTCCACATTTTGTTCAGTGCAGTCCTATAATTTCACAATGCGCTGCGACAAGTTGACCACAAATGATGCAGAGAAATGTGATTACAACGCCTCTAAAAAGCTCATATACTGCTGAAAATGTAATACAGTCACTATCCACCAACGTGTAACATACATTGCACATAATGTTGTCGGACTAAAACCTGTACGTCCACTTTTCAGGGCTTAGAATGGAAGTAAATGTGATGTAAGTCATCGACGGAGCAGATGTACAGACAGCACACTGTAGAAATGATTCAGTGTTTTAACTTTAAGCAGTAACCTGGTTTTGAATTCATTGAACTTTAAAGAAGTAAGTTAACCCCTTAAAATCTCAGGCTTATTACACCCTCAGGCTTATTATTTAGTAACTACAGGGACTTCAGTGCAAGCTGGCTGAGCTATTCTGAGGCTGTAGAAGTGTTAATGCAGAACACAGATCATTCTTTAAATCTCTCAAATTTTCAACATAATCAGGCAAACCGCTTTTTAAAAGCATTAAAACATTTCGGTCTCACGTTATATCGTGTCTCTAATTACTGTGTAGTTACACATGAATAACATATGTAACAACAATGTAACTACTAATGATTTAGGCCGTGTTATAGATGGATTACAGAAGCACAGCCTATGTAATTACACATGTGTATCAACTTCAGTTTTGCCTCAATGTAATTAAATAAGTGGATCGTCTCCACTTTCCTGTAGTTTAGTGTTAAAGTTAGACTTTAAAATAAGTGGACCGCTCCTGTGTAGTTGCTATGTAGTTACTGTATAATAACAGGGTAATATAGACGTTGCTTTGGGGAAATGCAGCACATTTAATTAATGTTATAAACATTACATTTTAATATAAGGCACTGTCTGCTGGTCTGTCACATTACAGACCGGTTTAAAGCTGAAACTGGTTACAGTGTCTCAGCACTACCAACATCAATGCTGGCTAAATGTTAGGAAAGCTGGCAGATCCAGTGTTAATAATGTCTTAATGTAAGTTATTACATACTTCGTTTTACTGATGGGAAAAAAAAACAAATCTGAATTCCAGTCTGATTACAATGTAATTACATGTATGTTATTATCTTGGTGTAGAATAGGCTGTTACAGCTATTAACATACACTTGTGTAATTACAGGAGGCAAAACTGAAGTTGATACACATGTAATTACATAAGGTGTAACAACCATTAGTAGCTACATTGTTGGTGCAAATGTTATTCCCATGTAACTACACAGTTATTAGAGACAATATAAAGTGGGACGAACATTTCTTACCAAAACATCTGGGATGATCCACTGTTACATTACATGTTGAGTAATGATGTAGTAACATACCAACAAATCACCTGTTATAACACTCTGAGTCTGTTCCACTTCCCTGAGCAAGGTACACATGTCTATAACCATGTAACTACACAGTTATTAGAGACAATATAAAGTGGGACGAACATTTCTTACCAAAACATCTGGGATGATCCACTGTTACATTACATGTTGAGTAATGATGTAGTAACATACCAACAAATCACCTGTTATAACACTCTGAGTCTGTTCCACTTCCCTGAGCAAGGTACACACGTCTATAACCATGTAACTACACAGTTATTAGAGACAATATAAAGTGGGACGAACATTTCTTACCAAAACATCTGGGATGATCCACTGTTACATTACATGTTGAGTAATGATGTAGTAACATACCAACAAATCACCTGTTATAACACTCTGAGTCTGTTCCACTTCACTGAGCAAGGTACACACATCTATAACCAAAGAATAGCCCCATTAGTTTGCATTGAAGTCCCCGTAGTAAATGAATAATAAACATTTGTATGTAAAAGGCCTGAACTGTTAAGGGGTTAAGCCGCATTTTAATGACCTTACATTACGAGCTGCAGCACGCGTGGCGTGTCTCTCCTCCTGCGCAGCGTGTTTATCAGTCTGCTTGTGTTTTCTAACCGTGTATGTTTAGCTGCGCTGCTCTAACTAGGAGTGACGCTCTGCTTTATTCCGATAGAGACGTGTCGGAGCGGGGCCGGATGCGTCTCAGAAGGAGAGGAACAAGGCGATGTTTGAAAAGAGGAAGAGACGAGTGCGGAGGATCCCTCGTCTTTAGCTTATTACATCATTCCCCTTACTCCTCTGCCTTTGTAATTTTTTTTTTTACAGATGTGTGTGTAAGTGCCTCTCTCTCTCTCCCTCTCTCTCTCTCCCTCTCTCTCTCCCTCTCTCTCCCTCTCTCTCCTCTGTTTCTCTGTCTTGCTCTATCTTCGCCGCTCTGCAGATAACTGAACTTCATGCCTTCTTCTTCCATCACACCTAAGAATGCGCTCAGACACACACACACACACACACCTGGCCTAGTCTCTCGGTGACACTTCCGATCAGCTCAGACGCACACACACACACACACACACACACACACCCTCGCGCTCACCTGCGCCGCGATCAATTAGTGTGTTTGCTCCGCACAATGCACCAGCCAGGAGAGTTCAGAGCCGTCAGACCTCATGAAGAGCTTGTTATGACACAGACACACATGCGCGTACGTGGAGTCTGCAGTGTCAAGCGTTCCGTTTCATGTGCTTCACTCTGGAACGCTCAGCATGTGCATGTGCAGCTGCTGCTGTTTATCATCCAATAACACAACAAGTGTGCGTTTGAAGTGTGACTGCAGAGCGAGTGTGCGGAGAGAGAGGGCCTGTCACCTCGCATAAGCTCATTTCGGCGGACGAGCGAGTGTGCTAGGCGTGCGCGGGCTATGTGTTCCTTTCTCTTGCTTTTCTCTTTCATTGTAATACGGAGCACAGGGAAAGCCTGTCAGGCTGACAAGAGCACGGAATATATGTGTAGGTACTGCACGGTGGGCGTGTCCCAGCTATTGACTCAGCCTGGCGCGCTAATGCTAGACGCCAGCAAGATACGCTCGCCCTTTGGGTTAGGCATTTATGTTTTAATCAGACTCTGAGAGTCCTTACTCACTGTTTGGTGACTGTGCTATTTTGTAGTGGCCTGAAAACCTAAAGCTATGTTTGAAACTTTGCCCTACTCACTATTATAGTGCACTTTTTTGGCAGTGTGCTTTTTGTAGTGGGCCAAAAAACAAAAGCCATGTCTTCAGTGAGCTTTGCTCACTGTCATAGTGCACTATTTTGGGAGTGTGCTGCTCTTTTGTGGTCTGGAAATTATTATTCATGTCTGAAATTTTGTGCTACTCACTACATAGGGCACTATTTTGGGAGTGTGCTCTTCTGCCAAGGGCTAAAATCAGCTGTGTCCAAAATAGTGCTTTGCTGAATGTATAGTGCACTATTTTGACAGAGTGTTTTTTTTTGTAGTGGGCCAAAAAACAAAAGCCATGTCCACAGTTGTGCTTTGCTCACTGTATTGTGCACTATTTGGGGAGTGTGCTATTCTGTTGTGGCCTGAAAACTGATATTTATGTCTGAAATTTTGCACTACCCACTACATAGTGCACTATTTTGGTTGTGTGCTTTCGGGCCCCAAAAAAACCAAAGTCTAAAATTGTGCTTTACTCACTACACAGTGCACTATTTTGGGAGTGTGCTATAATGTTGTGGTCCACAAAGCCAACATTAATGTCTGAAATTTTGCTCTACTCACTACATAGTGCACTATTTTGGAAGTGTGCTTGTCTGCAGTCGGCCAAAAAACAAAAGCCGTGTCCTAAACTGTGCTTTACTCACTATATAGTGCACTATTTTGGAAGTGTGCTTGTCTGCAGTCGGCCAAAAAACAAAAGCCGTGTCCTAAACTGTGCTTTACTCACTATATAGTGCACTATTTTGGAAGTGTGCTTGTCTGCAGTCGGCCAAAAAACAAAAGCCGTGTCCTAAACTGTGCTTTCCTCACTATATAGTGCACTATTTTGGGAGTGAGTTATTATGCTGTGGCCTCAAAAAAACAATATTTATGCCTGCTGTTCATAGTTACAATATAGTATACTAATTTGGTGATGTGCTTTCTTGCAGTGGGCAGAAAAACAAAAGTTATGTCCAAAACTTCACTCAGTATATAATGCACTATTTTGGAAGTGTAACATTTTATAGCACCCAGAAAACTAAGACTGTGTCTGAAAATTGGCCTCATGTGTTATATTGTGTATATAGTATATGGAGTCATTTTGAAGTAGTGTAACAACACAGTGGAGGACACCTATTGTATCTGAAATGCACAAGCTGTGTTTGAAGGTTTGGCTTATTCCCTATTTACTGCAATACTTTGTTGAGGTCTGTAAACCAATATTTAGGTCTGAAATTTTGCGCTACTCACGATATAGTGTGCAAATTTGGAACTATGTCAATAACTATGTCAGAAACTTTGCCAGACTCGCTTTACAGTGCACTATTTTGCAAGTGTGTTATTTTGTTATGGTCTGAAAATAAAGTGGAGAAAGTCTAGTGCACTCTCCCAATCTCACAGTGCACCAGCTAGTGCCAAACCAAAAGCTCTGTCTGAAAACTGGCCTTGTTCACTATTTTGAGAGTGCTTTGTCCGAGGTTTACATAACTCACTATATAGGGCGTTATTTTGGGCATGCCGTTTTGTTTGCGGCCAAGAAGCAGAAGCAGTTTTTGAAGCTTTGCCTGGCTGCGCTGTGCACTACTTTGAGAGTGTACTACATTGTTGCGGCCTGAAAACAGAGTCACGAAGCTCCGATGCAGTCGTAAAAAACTCACAATGCGCCGCAACAGGTCGGCTGTACCGTAGCTAATACTAAGTACCCATGAAGCGTCATGACGAGCAAAGCTGGTTAAAGTTCAGTGAAGAAATGATCCGTGAATCCTCTTTCCTGTAATATTTCTATATGGTGCTCCAATCTAGGGAACAGTGACTAGGGACTCCCACCGAGTCCTATAATAGAGTCTTATATAGCGCCACTGATTTTCCCGTGTAGGGGAAAGTGATTAGGGTTTAAATGAGTTTTTCAATGTGACTTGCACTGCTCTAAATCTTCGTTAGCATACTGCATGCAGTTCTGATAACTCAGCCGAGTGCGGGTTAGCGCGCTCTGTGCCATTACGGTATCTGGCCCCTTACGCGTGTGGGTTAGTGTGCTCTGTGTAATTATGATAATCAAGCTCCTCTGTTCTGCTGGATTCTTTGAGCTAGCTCACCTGTGTGCTTTTCGGCTCATTAGCATACTCATGCATATTGATGAAGAGCAGAGGCGCAGCAGGCCCCGGCTTGGCCGCGGGGCATCATGGGAGATTACTTGCATGAGTAATCCGCATGGCTGGAGTTGGGCCAGAACTCCACAGCTGTCCGTCAAAGTACTAACGGGCAAGTGGCCCGGTGGGTAGAGCTCAGGGAAGATGGCAGCGGTGGCGCCGCTGCGGGCCGCTGATAGCATGGGGCTAGCGTTAGCGTTAGCATGGAAAAGCGTAGGCGAGGGAATGCCGAAAGTTCCCTAAGTAAAGTGTGATCAAATTGGCTAATTTTCGAGGAGAATTCATGTTGCGAACGGGCTGAAATGACAGTTTTCACTCTACTTTTACTCCAGTTCGACCGAATCGTTCACCGAAATGAAACGGATGTCTGAACTCTAAAAGCTCCCGCACGAGAAATTATTCCATGACACTGTTAGGAATGCACCGCCAGATGTCTGAGACACTGTTTTGCGATCGTTTGAGAAGGTTTTGGCCTAAAACAAGTTTTTAAAACCCACTCATGACAGAGAGGCATATGGAGGTGAGGATGAGTCTCTCATGAAAACTTTGCCACTATTTATTTATTTATTTATTTATTTATTTATTTATTATTATTATGTTATATCAGTAATACATCCAAAAACTCAGTAGACTCGTGTCTGCTCACTGGTGCTTTTGGATGCTAAATAAAATGGCTATATTCGTGCTGTAGCCATGGTGACCCCTGGTTCCCATCACCGCCACTGTAAGGAAAGAGTCGGTACGTTTCTCAGCACTGTTCCACATCAGACCTGCTCTGAACGACTTAGTTTACATCTTGGAGATTAAATGATGTCGAAATTTCGAAAATGTACTCGTTATCCTGGACTAACGTATTGAAAACTACAGTTTGCAGGTTTATCTCACTTCAGAAATGACACCAGATGTAACTGATCACTTATTCTAGAGGCCAGGGATTTGACGTAATTTCAAACTATGACATTTTTAGCATCATATGGATCTCATGCTGCATTGCTGTGTAACACATTGAACAGCTGCATGATAGAAATCAAATATTCTATACGCTGTAAATGGTTACAATTTAGTCATTACTTGAAAAACGAATAATCTCAGTACTCATTACTTTACTTCTGTTTTACTCTCTAAAATCTGTACAAATCTGTACTGACTGGAAAGCAGCCGCCGCTTCCGTTTTCTGACAGATGACTGAAAAGCATCGGTCAGGTTACCAAGGGGGGTCACTGTCAGTGATGTGTCTAGAACTCAGAAAGCCTAGAGTGATGTTTTCCATCCATTTGGTCCCACCTACTGGAAATCGAAACGTAATTGGTTGATTCCTCGTCAGTTCCTGATTATGTTAGTGGTTAATCTGAGACATTAGGCCTTCAGTTCAGCTCCCGAAAGCCTAACAAATGGGGGAATTCACTTGCATGAGTGTGAACTCACTTGATTATTTGTATAAAATATGTTGTTGTTTATAGTTTTTGGATGTGAAAGGCTGGAATGTGGGGAATGGAGTCCAATAGGATTTCCCTACAAACCGTGACCAGTTCACACAAGACTTCTTTCTCACTTTCTGTTTTATTCTGTTTATGGTGAGGTGGAAGTGCAAGCGTATTCATTTATGTGAGATTTTGTCTGCTGTACATGGACAAAACAGATATCATCTCATGTGAGAAATGAGCCATTAGAGCAACGGTGCTCAACCCTGGTCCTCAAGATCTTCCACCCTGCAGAGTTTAGCTCCAACCAAGGCCTGCAGAAGCTTCCAGGGGCTGAATTTGAGCTACCAGCGTGGTCGACCTCCAGAGCCAGGACTGTGCACCATAATTTAACATAATTTGAACATAGCTACTGTCCTTTACATTGTGTTAAAATTTCATGATGAATGGACTAAAAGAAATGGCCCAAATTTACTTGGAAAAAAATCGGGTTCCATCGACTTACATTAAAAGTAAAGTATGTTTTTGCCTTTTCCTGAAAAGTTAACATTTTGGAGATACGAGGTTTGGTTCTGACGGCAGCGATATGAAATGGATAAACTGCTTTACTGACTTTAGTGATATGTTCTAAATGGGGTTCAGTGATGTTTTCAGGCTGGAAGCTGTGATGATAGAAGGTCTGCTGGCTCTAGAGGTTGACACCTATACGCTTGACTGTATCTACCTGGTTATCATGGAGAGAAAAAATTCTGACTGCACAATTTTCTGTTGGGAATTTCCAGAATTTTGCACTTTTCTTCCCAAACAAAAGTTAACTATGAAATAAGAACAGTAGTTGAAGAGTTTACCGACAAAAAATGTGATGACTGTTAATTAAGAATGAACAATGTTTTCGTTTTTATAGAAATAGGCAGCTTTGAGAGCTCAGAAGGTCCTGAGTGGAAAAAAATTATCCTAGCAAAGTGAAAACATCTTAAATCTAGTTGATATAGCTAATATGTCCCATTGCAAGAATGTTGCATGAATATTATAAGATAGTTTAAGTATAGGCACTTTCACATCTGTCCACTAAAATTGGTCATATGTAAGTGTTTTCTCTGTGGATGATGTGATAAATTATTTTCAAAACTTGTTCAAGGGCGTTCCAACTTTTGCGGTCACACTTTATTTAGATATTGCCCTATAGATGCTCTACATATTCATTAACAAACCTTCTGGTAATACTCAATAACTGATTGATCAATCAATAATAGTATTGTTATGGTTAGGGTTAGGATTGGGTGTAGGTTTTGCCTTGAGGTTAAGGTTAGGGTTTGGATTAGAGTTTGAGAGAGATTTAATAAACTCTTTGAAATTGAACGTAAAGTTCAGTTGCATTTAATGTATATTTAGTTTAACGTTACTCAAAGATTTACTAAGCATCTACAGTGGACCATCCAAATAAGGTGACACCACTTTTGCAAAATGGCATTTTCTCTAAATAATTTGTCTAGATTAAAGGACTTAATGAAGTAAGAAATGTCAGTAAATATGTAAAATAATCTCATATAATATTCCAATAGCAATAAGAAGAGTATTGCATGTGTTGGCTGTGATGATTTCACTCGCCGAGGTGTCCTTTTTGCAGTGTTAGGATACGAGAGGTCAGCCGTTTGGTGCGTTTTAGCACTTCGATTGACTCTGTTGCATCTGTGCATGTTCAGATGAGTTACTTGTGTGTGTGTTTTTGTGTGTGTGTGTGTGTGTGTGTGTGTGTGTGTCTGTGTGTGTGTGATTCAGATGCAGGATGAATACTAATATCACTCTCCTGGCAGGTCAGGGTCCCTCTCCTCCCGACATTTACCCATCTGCACTACGTCAGACACACACACACACACACACACACACACACACACACACACACACACACACAGTCTCACACACTCACTGAGCTGCACTGCTCATGTGGATTACCTAGGCCGCAGGACAGAGAAGTTTCTATGGCAACCTCATAGCAGGCTGCATGAGCTACCAGTGAACCTCTGCTAAAAGGCTCTCTTCCGCTTTGAGACGTGAGTGTGTGTGTGTGTGTGTGTGTGTGTGTGTGTGTGTGTGTGTGTGGACTGAAGAGCCCTGAATTAATTATATTCCCACCTTTCACTCAGGTTACACTGTATTTTGAAAGGATGACACAAAGAGCTTATTTCTGTCATTTCCTTGTCAGATTCAGACCATCTTCTAGCCGCCCATTATACGACCCTCTGTGCTCAATGGTTACCATTTACTTCTGTTATTACCCCGAGCACTTACACGAGTGCCCGCCTCGATCCTCACCCTCACCTACAGTCTGATTAGAGGCGTCTCTGTTGAAACACCGTCTTGAAAACGGACTCAAACGGATCTGATACAGTCTGATCCAAACAGTCTGTGATCAGACAGTTCCAGACCAAAAACAGTCATCAGTCCTTTCCACGTGACTTTCCCACCTAGTTTTATCTCCTATGCTGCGTTTGCATGTTGGTGGTACACTCTCAAAGATGATGCTTCTTCAAGGGTTCTTTAGTGATGAAAATGGTTCTATATAGAACACTCAAACATGAACACTTCAACCTGAACACTCTAAGAACCTCTTGCCCGATTAAAGGGTTCTTTGCACATCATTAAATGGTTCTGCAGATTGATGCAGAATGTGTTGTATATGGTTCTATGTAGCATCAGAAAGCATTGCATGGCTAAAAATAACAATAATAGAAGCGCTACAAAAAAAGTATATAGCCAGAGGAAGCTCTACACTTTAAAAAGAGGGTTCTAAAAGGGTTCTTCCGTAAAGAAAAGGGTTCTGTATAGAGCCATGAACATTCAAATAACCCCTTGCATTGCTAAAGCGTTCTTTGCATTGTTAAAGTGGAGAATGTGCTGTATATAATAATAATAATAGTAATGATAATAATAATTGTATTTATATAGCACTTTTCCTGCCGGTTGCAGCTCAATGTGCTTTACAGACAGGGGATAAAACATAGTTATAGAAGAAATCAATAGTATTTCATTAGAATTAGAAGAAATTGAAGAAGATTCAATTACGAGATTAAATTGAGTTAAATGCTCAATTAAAGAGATACGTTTGTAGGTGCTTCTTAAAAGTGGGCGCTGAGCTTGACTGTCTAGTAACAGGTAGGATTGAGTTCCACAGTTTAGAAGCAGTATATGGTTCTATATTGAACCTTTTTGAAAAGAGTTCTAAATAGCACCTAAATGGTTTTTGTACACTTACGATTCCAAGCCTGCAGCAAAAGAACCTTTATTGGTGATATATGATAATGAAATATGACCAAACTCGCGTAAAGTCAATCCTACTCAATCGCTCAATATGTCATCTTCTATTTTATTTTCCGATTTGTTCCTCCAGTCAAACCCACTGATTGAAATTACATGGTCTTGCTATGCGCTATCGGTGTTTTATGGGGAGTTTCATGAAACTTAAGATGAGAGAGTTTCAGGTGAGTTGCAGGATGCTTTACAGTATGCAACTTATATGCAACTTAGTTTCATGTTTCAAGCAACTAAAAGTTGAGACTTCAATGCACATTAACATACAATGTTAGGCCTTTTCAAGTCATTTTGAGCCACTTTTATATTGGACTGTTTCCATTACATTGTGCAAACATGCTCATAAAATGTTCCCATAATGTAAAGTTGGTGCCACCACCTAAGCATTGACCCTGTAATCAGGAGATCACAAGTTCGATCCTTGGTAACGCTGCAACTATCTGTGGCCAGGAGTCCAAGAGAGCACAGTTGGCCTCGCTCTCTCTGGGTGGGTTGGATGGGCCCCATGTCTTCCCCATCACCCAGCAAGATGCTACCCAAGAAGCCTGGACCAGCCTTTACCCTCCTAGCGGTGATGGCATCATGTGATTAATAATAACTGAAAAAATCCTTGCAGGCTTTTGAATTGACAGTAATGCTCTTTGTGTTCGTCTGAATGTGTTTGCTTTTGATAGTCAGCCTCATCGAGACTATGACACTTCCCATCATGGACAGTACTGCATATTTAATTCAGTTTATACCAGATATGCTTACATAAAACTTTGAAACAACAGCTGTTTGGTACTGACTAGCCTTTTTCCTTTCAGTTGATTATTTAAAACCACCTCAGATCTGGCTGTGCCTACAGTCAACAGGGCTGCTCAGGACCGCGTTTCCCAGAACTCCTCGCTGCAGCACATGACTCAGGACTCTCAGATCCATCTATTCCTGTTCCAGTTCACCTGATTACAGGTTATTCACACCCATTGCTTGTTACAAGTGTTTGTTAGTTTAGTATATAAGCCCAGGCTTTAGCTTTAGATCTTTGCCACTCATGTGCGTACCGAGAGTTTCCTTTGTGCCATTTTCTGTTATTCTGTTCATGACCTGTATTTTATTTTTGACCACAATGCAAGGCCTGCAATTATGCCAATTATGCCCTGTACTGATTCTCCGATTTTCATCCTTCGGCTTGTGTTTGCCAAATGTGAGTTTGGACTGCCTCAATTGCCTCATTGATATTAAAGTTTTGAACTTCTGCTGAATCTTTGAGCGTCTGGTTCCATCTGCCACCAAAGGGCAGAGGATGCTGACCTACTGCACCTGTGGTGCAGCTTATGGTTAAATACCATAAACCAACCAGTTAACCTCGTGGAGATCAACAATCTGAACTCAGTGTTGACATCATGAATCTTGAATGAGTTTCTGCACTGAGAAAGGGATGAATTTACTCGATCGACATGTACACACTCATGCGAGGCCTAATATTCTCTATAGGGTGGAAATCTATACCATCTGTAAAAACCATTAAACTTTGGGCTTGGGCCATTTTCACATGAATTAAATATATGACAACATGACTATTGTATCATTCATATTTGTGTTGATGTATTGGTGTTGATGTATGGGGCAGTCATGGGCTGGAGGTTAGGGAACCAACCCTATGACTCTTTGCTACACACACTGTTCAATCCCCTTGGCTGACAGTCCATGACTGAAGTGCCCTTGAGAAAGGCACCTAACCCCCAATTACTCCCTGGGCGCTGTGGATAGGGCTGCCCACCGCTCTGGGCAAGTGTGCTCACTGCCCCCTAGCTTGTGTGTTCACTAGTGTGCATGTATGTGGGTGTTTCACTGCACGGATGGGTTAAATGCAGAGGTCTAATTCCACCGTGGGCAAACACAGTTGGCGAAATAGTTCTAAATTATAAATGTAAACAAAATGTAAATATTAAACATTCAAGACTTCAGTTTTTTTCCATTTTTTGCCATCTTCAAGGGCTAAAGTGTAATGTTTGGCCAAAGTAAAGGCCAAAGAGACATACACCTAGCTAGCCCCATCTTTGATGAGTTGAGTTTAGGTCAACCTTTCTAAATTATGTTGGATCAACACTGATAATATTGCATTATTATAGTAGAAACACAGAGTTATTTTGATTTTGGGCCTAAAATGAATTCTGATGCAAAGGCATTCACCTTAAGGGGATAATGTAGGACCCAATAATCCATTAATAATCTGACTCAATTGGAATAGAATACGTCCATGTAAACATTTCAGTCAAAATAGTCTAGTCCAATAGACTAGTCGAGGCCATTCGGAATACAATATCTATCTGAATGAGTGATGTGGGTAATCCTGTAAATAATCCATTAAACAGAGGAATAATATCCATGTAAACGCCTGTATCTGATTACATTCCCTATCGGAAAGTTTCAGTCCGTTCTGCTTGTGCGTCGCGTCACAGTGAGAGTTCATACCGTTCAACACGGCGGAGCAGAAACTGGTCTGCAGAGGAGACGAAGTTCATGCTCTGATCTTTAAAAGACGGCGGTGGGACGGACGTCCAGCTTATGCGTCTCAGAGCACGACGTCTTCCTCTCGGCCTTCTTTAATAAGGACGTGTGACGGACGTTTTCCTGAGTCTGACGTCATTTTAAAGCAGTTAAAAACACAAGCACTGCTCACTGCTGCTCATCTCACTCTGATTGTGTCTCACATGATGCCCGTTGTCATGGTAACACCTACATAGGAAATGAATGGACTTGAGATGAAAGAATTCACATGCCACTGACTTTTATCCACTTAAATCTGCATTTGATTGAGAGAGCTACAATCAGGGAAACCTGGGTGATTTTGAAGGGTCAGCTTGAGTAAAAACTGTATTCATAATAAAGCAAATTATGGATTATTAAAATTGTCTCATTTTTGAAAGAATGTCTCTTAATTCTGTGGAGGTCCTCACCATAACTCTGCTATGTATAAATAAAGGATTTTTGTCTGTGTATGTATATATATATATATATATATATATATGCACAGATCACATATCTGCATTTGTGTGTATATGTTATTACATTTATTACAGATTTGTTACGTATGTATTATACATTTCCCTGTTATTTGCCTGCGCTCATGCCTGTTTGTATGAGTGTATACAGTAAAGTAATTCTGTGAGACTGAGTCTGTCTGTGTCTGTTTGTATGTGTGGAGGTTACCGTTTGATTGACAGGTGAGGTGAGTCTGGCTGCTCTGGGCTTCATAATCAGCAGCTTTATGCCGAGCACAAAGGATTGTGGGAAGCGAGGGATGAGAGGAGCAGAGAAGTGCAGAATAGTAAAATTCCCAGCGGAGGGAAGGGCTGGCGTTCACACCTTTGTTTATTCCCCCTCTCTGCTTTGAAAGGGTTTCCTGTGTGTATGTTTTGCGAAAAATGTAGGTTATTTTGTGTATTTTGAGAGCGCGTTTGTGATTGTTTGTGATTTCCGTGCGGCTGATGTGGATTTTTTATGTGATGGATATTAATTGTCATTATTACTGACAGATGAAAAGCTTCATTATGGTTTTATGAGGATGTGGCCTTGCACTGTGTTTGGGGGGGGGGGGGGGGGGGGGGGGGGGGGGGGGGGGGGGGGGGGGGGGGGGGGGGGGGGGGGGGGGGGGGGGGGTTGGGGGGGTTATATGCATGTAGCCTTGTGCTGTATATGTATGTGAGTGTGTTGAGGTTGATTGCATGCATGTGGCCTTGTGCAGAACGTGCATGTGTGCATATGCGAAAGTGCACACATGTATGTGCATGTACAGTCGTAAGCAAAAGTTTTGGCGCCCCTGATCCAACGTCGTGTTTTGATCATTTGACTGGAAATGTTGTGTCTGCACATTTTAAGGCACAATTGCTGTTCATTTGCTAAATTTCACATAATGGGAAAATGAAAACAACCAAAATGCACATGTTACATTTTATATTCCTTTCCAAAAAAATCACAAACTCAGGAAATAAATAGGAATTTGCACCATAATTTGCAGAAAAATGTACGTTTCATTATAAAGCCAATTTTTTTTTGTTTACAGACAAATCAACACTGGAAGCGATTGAATTTAACAAAAATGTGTTTGTTTCGTTATGCAACAGGTGTAAACACTTTCAATATTTGTTTTTGAAAAGCAAAGTAAAGGCAAAGATTGCAATGTAGATCAATATTGGTTCAGAAACAGAACCTCTGTCCTTTACACGGTTTGAGTGGACCAATAGGAACGCTCCAAAATCACTGGGAAAAAAAGTCTTTTCAAGTGAAATGATCTTATGCCCAATTTCGAGATGGTTGCGCATTTATTACAAGGTTATCTAACTCATTTCTAGACATTATTTGGATCCATTCGGAGAGGGAATTGTGAGGAAAAATGAGCTTCTTTTATCCCAAAACGAAATAATCTTAATAAGCCCATGAACATCTCCCATTATCATATATGCTAAAATAATAGCTTAATCCTAAACATACTGTACAGTCACTGGTGCTGTATGTATGTGGTGTGACACCAGTGACGGTGACCCCAGTGACACTCTGGTTAAAACTGAGGATTCTGTAAACTGGCTGACTTGCTGGTGGTCGGGCGTCTTTCTGTGTTTATAATCAGTAATAAAATTGATATCATTATTTTGACAACATTTGCATCACCCAGCAAAACACCGGTGACACATAGACGTTATGAGCTGCCTGATAAACAATAATATTAATAAATTGATGAAATATATTGAGCAGGTGTGATTTGCCTTCTCATGCCTTGAGACGCTTCCACTCTGATGAGCCCAAAGAAGCAGAGAAGCAAAATAAGAGCTAGTAAGAGTCCAGCAGTGACTATAATCTATTTTAAACAAAATACACATTTTGATATGTAGTATTATTTTAATGATATAAAAAAGTAAACATGAATCTGATGAGCTGTTTTACAGATACAGATATATACACTCACTGGCCACTTTATTAGGTACACTTTACCTTGCTAGTAAAAGGCTGGACCCACTTTTGTCTTCAGAACTGCTTTAATTCTTCATGGCAGACTTTCAACAAGGTGTTGGAAACGTTCCTCAGAGATTCTGGTTGGTTATTTGAGTTCCTGTTCCCTTTCTATGATCTGGAACCAGTCTGCCCATTCTCCTCTGACCTCTCACATCAACAGGGCATTTTCATCCACACAACTGACCGCTCACTGGATAGTTCCTCTTTTTCGGACCGTTCTCTGTGAACCCTAGAGATGGTTGAGCGTGAAAATCCCAGCAGATCAGCAGTTTCTGAAATACTCAGACCAGCCCGTCTGGCACCAACAACCACGCCACGTTCAAAGTCCCTTAAATCCCCTTTCTTCCCCGTTCTGATGCTCGGTCTGCACTTCAGCAAGTCGTCTTGACCACCTCTACACGCCTAAATGCAGTGAGTTGCAGCCGTGTGATTGGCTGATTAGCTATTTGTGTTAACAAGCAACGGAACCTAATAAAGTGGCTGGTGAGTGTATATGTATATATATATATGTGTGTATATATGTATGAAATATTAAAATATTGTTTAATCTCAGGTCAACTGTGTAAATGTACATGCCATCTTTTGGAGCTGTGGTTAATAGTTTAAGCAGCTTTTTAAGCCCTGCAACCTTGGCATGGTTTCCCACTGCAGATGGGGACTGATCCATTTTCTCGGTTTAGGTAATTTTATTAAGTAAAATTATCTCACTATATTGCTGCTTTCAAGCACAGAGTTATCTGCCCCTATAGCAAGATAATTTTACTTAATAAAATGAAAAAAAAGTCTTTAAATAAAGTAATTAAGCTTAAATTAAGCTTGTAACAACCTAAACATGAAAATTATTAGATTTATTGACTACATTTAAGTTAATTCTATTTGACAAGATATTATTTTTTGTAGTGCATTAAAAGATGAGAATGTTATGCCTTCTTATGTAAACTTACTGCTTTGGAGATACTTGTTTTCTTTGAACAGCAGAGGTGGACAAAGTACACAAACCATGTACTGGAGTTAAAGCCGAGACCCCCAAGGTAAAATATTCCTCCAGTAAAAGTAGAAGTTCCTCCCTTTAGACCTCCACTGGAGTAAAAGTACTAAAGTATTTCCCTTCAAATGTACTTAAGTATAAAGTAAAAGTACTAAAAGAGTAATTCTGGCTCTGATCTGGTCCTGTTATCATTTTTATAACCAGACTGGCTTCATGAACTCATTTCAGGTGAAAGTCCTCCAGCGTCTCTCTTGGTAAACCAGTCTTTTAATAGAACGTCATTAATTAGTGACGCTGACGTCTATTAAAATGATCAGAAGCACAAAACACTGAAGGTAAACAGTTTCCATCAGGGAGAACCGAGTGGCTCTGAAATCACTTTTTACACACAAGCAAAGTTTCAGTTTCAGATTTATTTACAACTTAGTTCCAAGTTTAAGTTGAATAAAAACTGGCTTTAAACTCAGGATCACAGATGAGCTCCTTTACTATGTTGATCTGTAGGCCTCTGTTCATAAACATAAACCAGCCCAAACTCATTTACTATAAAATGAAATGGTGTTTGTAGAAATTCAGAAAAAAGCCGCGTCAGTCTCGACTGCATATGTGGACATATTTCTATATTGAGCTCTATTTACACAAAGTTAGGTTAGTTCATCATTTATGTTGAACAGACTCTCCCAAAGTTTTACGCTGCTGCGCTGACGTTGAACCGCGTGCTGCACTGGGTCGGTATGACCAACAGGTCAAAACCAGCTCTAAACAAAGTGACCGCTGGGCCCTGATTGGTGCTCTGGCTTTGCGCTTCTTTCGTTTTGACATGTTACGTTTTTATACACACAGAAACCAAAAGGAACGACAGATTTCTCAAAATGTAGGAGGAGAAAGTCGGATATTAGACTCTGAAATGTAGTGGAGTGAAAGGAGAAAGTCCAGAATGGAGAAACTTCAGTAAAATACTTTATAAAATAAAGTATATCTATACTTTTTAAAATAAAGTATAGATAGACAATTAACTACTTAAGTACAGAAACAAATTACATTCACTTTATCACTGTCCACCACTGCTGAACAGCGATATATTTTTGTGGAACATTTGAATGAAGTCAACTCAAAACAAAGCAATGAAAAGAGCTGCAGTTTGGTCCCAAACAAGTCCTTCAGCCAGTGGCAGAAGAATGAGAACCGTGGGTGTAGTAACGTCCAGCGTCGCGTGACAGTATAAGTGAAGTTAGCTGAGTAGCTGAGCTGGTTATTTGTGCTCTGATTATCAGTGTGTAGTTCAGTCCGCCAGCCAACGTCTGCTGATGTGTGCAGGTGGCCTCTGGGCAAAACTGGGTTCAGTCTATGTTGAATCAGAAACACTTGTCAAAAGCCTTCAGCATGGAATCGATGCCAATAAAGAGACTCAGCGCTGGTCATAATCAAGTTTGAGCAGCAGAGAATCATCAGCTGTCTCTCTCTCTTTCTCTCTGTCTCTCTCTCTTGCTCTGTCTCTCTCTCTCTCTCTCTCTCTCTCTGTCTCTCTCTCTTTCCTCCTTTAATCTCCCTATCTCTCTTTCTTCTGTATTTCTCTCTCTCTGTTTTCTGTACCTCTCTCTTTCTCTCTCTCTCTTACTTCCCTCCTGTCTGCCTCTCTCTCTCTCTCTCTCTCTCTCTCTCTCTCTCTCTCTGGCCTCTGATTGAGCTCATAGCCATAAACAAAACGACCTCGTTTAACAGATTACAAAGGAATTATACGATCAAAGAGCAGCAGAAAGTGTGTATGAAAGTCAGAGAGAGTTAGAGTTTGTGTGTGTGGGTGTGTGAGACATACAGAGAGAGAGCGAGAGAGAGAGAGAGGAGAGAGAGAGAGAGAGAGAGAGAGAGAGGGGAAAGAGAGAGAGTGAGAGAGAGAGGAGCGAGTAAGAGAGAGAGAGAGAGAGAG
>NC_051214.1:4420051-4422551 GCF_015220715.1 Pygocentrus nattereri
CCTGTGTCTTATTAACCCTCGTTGTTCTTGTGTTTAAGCCCTGTGTTTTCCCTTGTTAGTTACTGGTCTTTTTATGGTGTTGTTTCTTCTGGTCTCCGTTTGTCCAGTCTGTGTTCCTTTTCGTAATATCCGTCCATCCATCTCTCCGTGTTGGCTTTTTGACCCTGGACTGTTTAGACTCTGATTATGGATCTTGCTTCTCTCAGCGTCCGCCTCATCATCGCTCCCCAAACAGACTGTACAGCCTTGTAGACTGGGGTTCAATCCCCACCTGGGCAAACAACCTACCCTATACCAATAAAAGTCCTTGGGCAAGACTCCTAACACCACCTTCACCTACCTGTGTAAAATGGTCAAATTGTAAGTCGCTCTGGATACGAGCGTCTGCTAAATGAACAAACGATATTTTTTGATAGACAAATTGTTCATCACAATTGTAAATAATAACGATAACTTTGATTATTTATTGAGAATCATGTATTTTAGCATAATTATTTAGTATTTAGCATATGTTTTTAAATCCTTTAAAATACTAAAGAGATGTGTGAAGGTAAAGAACCTTCTCGAATCAAACTTTGAAGAACCATTTTTACCAATAAGATATACATGGCTTTTTGAAAGGTTCTTTACAGGATCGTTTTCGTAAATGAGCCACGAGGGGGTGAAGAACCCTTTCGAATGGTGCTTTGAAGAAACTTTCTAGCCAATGAACCTATTAAAAGGTTCTTTGAAAAATAATTCTTTAGAGAGCTACTTTTAAAAACAATAGATATGAGAGGTTTAAGAACCTTCTCAAATGGTTCTTTAAAGACCTGTTCATCTAAATAATATGTGAGAGGGTGAAGAACCTACTCGAATGGTTCTTCAAAGAACTATTGCAAAAAAGGAGAGATGTGAGGATGAAGAACCTTCTTGAATGGTTCTTTAAAGAACAATTTTCATAAAATGAGACATAAGAGGGTGAAGAACCTTCTCGAATGGTTCTTTAAAGAATTTTTTATAAATTCTTATAGATTTTTATAAATGAGATATGAGAAGGGGTAGAGAACCTTTTTGCATGGTTATTTAAAGAACTAATTTAAAACATAAGATATGAAAGAGGGTAAAGAACCTTCTTGGATGGTTCTTTAAAGAATTATTTTTATAAATGAGACATGAGAGAGGGCAGAGAACCTTCTTCAATGCTTTTTCAAATAATTATTTTTATAAATGAGATATGAAAGAGGGTGAAGAACCCACTCGAACAATTCTTTAAGTGGATTGTTTTGGAAATAAGGCATATCAGGGTGAAGAACCTTCAATGCTTCTTTTAAGAACAAATTTTGTAAGTAAGACATGCAACCTTTCTGAAAAGTCTTTGAAAGAACCAAAAGTTGTTCTCCTCTGGAGCATCGCTCCAAATGACCCCATTTGGCACCATAATTTTAAAGGTGAACTACAATAAAAATGTATTTAGTGCCGTTTTAATGAGCCACTGCTGAGTTTCTATCAGTCTGAAACACTACAGGTTTTAATATTGTGACTATGACTTTAAGGGCTGTTTGGTCCCCACCACCGAAAGACCCGTGACTGTGAACTGTGCCGTGACTTTATCTTGGCATCCTGTGATTTAGGCCTCTCTACTGTACCTTCTGAGCATATTGGATTGCTTATTGATCCACTTCAACTCTTAGTGATCCAACTGTTTCCAGTCTAGTTGACCAGCTGTTCAGTTTAAAGAGGGGTGAAGACTAAGCTGAGCTGGCATCACAGTCTGACTCATAACAGGCTTCAAAAGCAGCTGATGGGTGGAAACTTGAGAAAGAGCTTCTTCTGACAATCTATAAAGATTCCCCAGCAAATCGCTGCTGTTGGAACAAAACCTTCTATCTTTATTTTTGTCGTTTTTCAGATTTTGACATAATTTGAAAATGCCTGTTGTATTTTACATTGTGTGTAAATTTCATGATGAATGGACCAAAATAAATGGCCCAAAATGACTTGGAAAAACTTCTGGTTCCATTGACTTGCATTAAAAGTAAAGTAAGTTTTGTCCTTCTGCTGTAAAGTTACAATTTTGGAGATATAAGATTTTGTTCCAAAAGCAGGGATTTACTCCAAGAAGTGGTGACAATGATGATGATGATGATGATGATGAGGGGGTTGTTGATATTTCACATATGAGTTACACTCTTGAAAAAGATGGTTCTTCTAGGGTTCTTTAGTACTTTAGACAACGGTCCTATATAGAACCAACACTCAAAGAGCCATTTGCATGGCTCTAAAAGGATTATTTGCATTATGAATTGTTCTTCAGATTGATGGAGAATGTGTTGCTTATGCTGCCATATAGAACCTCCATCAATCTGAAGAACCATTTCACCATGCAAGGAACCATTAAGTGTGCAAATGATTCATTACGTGTTTGTGGTTCTATATAGAACCATTGTCCTTACTACAGAATCATTGTCTTTACCAAAGACAGTTCTTCAAGGGTTCTTAGTTGTTCTGTATAGAGCCA
>NC_051214.1:4430051-4432551 GCF_015220715.1 Pygocentrus nattereri
TGCATGCGCCAAATATAGGGGTCTATTCGAACGTTGGAACCCTGAAACATCCCCCCCACCCTCCACACCCCTCCCTCCCTATCAGCAAGCGCGCGACGCACTAATGATCCTAAAAAATAAATAAATAAATAAATAAAATAATAACAAAATCTAAAAGCGCGCGAGCACTTCCTGTCTGCCGCGGGTCTGGCTGAAAGCGGCGAGGCGAGCCTCGCGGAGGGAGATAAAGAGAGGAGACCGAGGAGAGAGAGAGAGAGAGAGAGAGAGAGAGAGAGAGAGAGAGAGAGAGAGTAAAAAGAACGAATTAAAGGAAACAAAAACGAATTGTAAACCACCACCGAGCACAAATCACACCAACAAGAAAAGCGGCCGATACATCCAATACAGAGAGAGAGAGAGAGAGAGAGAGAGAGAGAGAGAGAGAGAGAGAGGGAGAGATGAAGCTCAGACAAAGAAGCTGACTTACATGCCTACATATGTGTAAAAACGTTAAAATCAAAGCTGCTGCAGACGCCGCGTTACATTATTATACACTGTATTCAAATTTAAATGAAAAAAACAAAAAAAAAATCGGCAAACGCGCCAAAAAACGCCTCTATTTAATTAGCGGCTAAACGCGGGAAGGTAAATAAGTAAACAGGTAAATAGCGCGAGCCTCTGCGTTCGGCTTTCTGGAGGAAAAATAAAGTGCACCGTCCATATTTACTCGTTCGTGCATTATTAAAAAAAACATACAAACAAAGAAACAAAACCAAAAAACGCAAAGCCAGAATTGATTAAACGAAACTTACGTTTGTTTAAAAAAATGTAAAAAAACGAAAAAAAAAACCCAACTCCGAAAAAAGCGAGGAAAAACGGGTAAAGCCGTGCGGAAAAGGAGAGCACGAAAAAGAAAGAAAAGCCCCGAAACCGCCATAAAGCAGCGTCCGCCGCGTTTAACGAGAAAGAGCGAGGAGAAAGGGGGAAAAAGGGAAAAAAGAAAGAAATCATCAAAAAAAGTGTTGAAAGCGCGCGCTCGGTTCCTTATTAGGCGAAGATACAATATTTATTCCGTGTCTCCAGGGATGAGGCTCCTCTCTCTATTGTCCTCCCATTCCTCCTCAGTGCTGATGCTTAATTTTCAAAACTTCGATATTACCAAGGGACCTACGACATCAGCCGGAGAAATACCCAGCAAGTACATAACCGGAGCCAGGCAGCGCGCGCTCTGCAGTGGGGGAACGCGCTCAGCACCGACTCCGACTCCGACTCCGACTCCGCCGGGCCACGCTCGCGTTTTTCCCCGCGCGTTGCTGTTGTTGTTATTATTATTATTATTATTGTGGGTTTTTTTTTTTTTTTTTCGGGAGGGATTTTTTTAGCGCGCGCTCTCTCGCTCTCTCTCTTTTTTCTCCCTTCTGTTTTTTTTTTCCTCCGCTTTTTTTACTGTTGGATTTATTTGGACAGCGCGAGGAAACCGGGCTGTGTGTGTGTGTGAGCGCGCGCGCGTGTGTGTGTGTATGTGTGTGTGTGTGTGTGTGTGTTTTTTTTTATTAATTGGATCGCGAGAATGTCAGCCACCTTTCCGGGACTGGTTCACGACGCGGAGGTACTGAAACACATTTCTCTTTGCTCTTTCTCAGCGCTGCTCTGGGTGTGTGTGTGTACCCCGCTCTGGGTGTGTGTGTACCCCGCTCTGGGTGTGTGTGTACCCCGCTCTGGGTGTGTGTCTGTGCGCTAGACTGCGAGGACAAACGCGCTGGCGGCTTTTATTTATTCATATTTATTCATATTTACTCGTGCGTCTGTGTTTAGAGCCGCTTTGGCTTGGCTAGAGACTCATTCAGTCACTGACTTGTGGTGCTCACCTGTTGGGGAAAGTAGAAAAGAAAGGAAGAGAGGAAGGAAGGAAAGGAGGACGAATGAGCGACTGAACCGTTTTAATGGCTAAATAGGAAAAAATATATAAATATATCAAATTTAATAACACAGCATGCACGGTCCGTAGCCAATGATAGACAGGTGAAGAGAGAGGGAGAGAGAGGGAGAGAGAGAGAGAGAGAGAGGGAGGAAAGGAAGAAAGAAAGAAAAAAAAACCTGCTGCCACCTCGCTCGCCCGCTCGCTCGTGCGCTTTTACAGCGCCGTTTTCACGCGCTCCCCTCCCGGGCACGGCGAGATGACACCGCCGTCAGGTAGTTTTTTTTCCTAAAGACACTTTGAGCTCGTGTGTGTGTGTGTGTGTGCGCGCTCGTGCGTCTGCGTGAGTGTGTGTTTGGAGGAAAGGCAGCTCCTTCTTTAACGCACGCGCCTGTGTGTGTGTGTGTGTGTGTGTGTGTGTAAGAGAGAGATGTTTTCACGAACGTAGCTGCAAGCGCTTGTAAATGACATCCCTCATATTCCTCTCTCTCTCTCTCTCCCTCTCTCTCTCTCTCTCTCTCTCTCTCTCTCTCTCTTCTTTGCACGCAGATACGTCACGACGGATCAAACAGCTACCGTCTGATGCAGCTCGGCTGCCTTGAG
>NC_051214.1:4437551-4440051 GCF_015220715.1 Pygocentrus nattereri
AGAGGTGAGTCTTTCATTTACACACTGATTCATTTTCATAAAGCCGCTGGCTGTAACTGTAACCTTGTAACCCTGTAACTATGTAACTGTGCAACTGTGTAGCTGTAACCTCGTAACTGTGTACCTGTGTAGCTGTGCAGCGGGTAACTGTGCAACTGTGTAGCTGTAATTGTGTAACTGTGTGACTGTGTGGCCTTAACCTTGTAACTGTGTGACTGTGTAGCCTTAACCGTGTGTGACTGTGTAGGTGTAATCATGTAACTGTGTAACTGTATAATTGTGTAGCTATAACCTTGTAACTGTGTGACTGTGTAACTATGCAGCTGTAACCGTGTAACCGTGTAACTGTGTGGCTGTAACTATGCAACTGTGCAGCTGTAACCTCGTAACTGTGCACCTGTGTAGCTGTGCAGCTGTAACTGGGTAACTGTGAAACTGTGTGTGGCCTTAACCTTGTAACTGTGTGACTGTGTAGCCTTAACCGTGCGTGATTGTGTAGGTGTGACCATGTAACTGTGTAACTGTATACCTTTATAACTATGTAGCTGTAACCATCTAACTGTGTAACTGTGTAGCTGTAACCGTGTAACTGTGTGACTGTGTAGCTGTAACCGTGTAACTGTGTGACTGTGTACCCTTAACCGTGTGTGAATGTGTAGGTGTAACAGTGTAACTGTGTGACTATGTAGCTGTAACCGTGTAACTGTGTGACTGTGCAGCTGTAATTGTGTAACTGTGTAACTATATAACTATCTAGCTGTAACCATGTAACTGTGTAAGTGTGTAGCTATAACCATTACATTACATTACATTACATTTAGCAGACGCTTTTATCCAAAGCGACTTACAAATAATGTGGTACATAGAACAAACATAGACAGGCCTTAAAGGAGGCCAAACAAATTTAAATAACCAAGTAACTGTGTAGCTGTAACCATGTAACTGTGTGACTGTGTAGCTGTATCTGTATAACTCTGTGACTGCGTAGCTGTAACCATGTAACTGTATGACTGTGTAGCTTTAACTGTGTAACTGTATGACTGTGTAGCTGTAACCATGTAACTGTGTAACTGTGTAACTATTTAGCTGTGACTGTGCCACTGTGTGACTGTGTAGCTGTAACCGTGTATCTGTGTGACTGTGTAGCTGTAACCGTGTAACTTTATAGCTGTAATTGTGTTACTGTGTAACTGTATAGCTGTAACCGTGTAACTGTATGACTGTGCAGCTGTAACTGTGTAACTGTTTAACTGTGTAACTGTATAACTATGTAGCTGTAACCATGTAACTGTGTAAGTGTGTAGCTATAACCAAGTAACTGTGTAGCTGTAACCATGTAACTGTGTGACTGTGTAGCTGTATCTGTATAACTCTGTGACTGCGTAGCTGTAACCATGTAACTGTGTGACTGTGTAGCTGTAATTATGTAACTGTGTGACTGCGTAGCTGTAACCATGTAACTGTGACTGTGTAGCTGTAACCGTGTAACTGTGTACCTGTGTAGCTGTAACCTTGTAACTGTGTAGCTGTGTAGCTGTAACCATATAACTGTGTAGGTGTGTAGCTGTAACCCTGTAACTGTGTAACTGTAATTGTGTAACTGTATGATGTTGCAATATTTTCCTGTGCTCTGTCTAGCTTGAAATAACTAGGCTGCAGATTCTGAGATTATTGTGTTTTGCGCTGGAAAGTGTTTTGGTCTAGACTAGGTTTATTTTAGATCTAGCCTGGGTGACTGATGGTTTAAGGCTATATTCAGCTTGAATTCTTTAATTGTTAGTTTATTTGGGCTTAAATTTGAGTTTGCTTTGATTTAGCTTGGGTTTAGTTTTGTGTTTAGATTAAGTTTAATACAGGTTTAGATTGGATTTAATTTGTGTAAAATGTTTTTGGCTTAGGCTTAGTTTGGGTTTCGCTCTGGTTAAGTCTGAGTTTAGATTGTGTTATGGTCTGGTTTAGGTTTATATGGTGTTTGTTTTTGTGATTTGGTTTTTGGATCTAGTTTAGTTTAGTCTGAGTTTAGATTGTGTTATGGTCTGGTTTAGGTTTATATGGTGTTTGTTTTTGTGATTTGGTTTTTGGGTCTAGTTTAGTTTAGTCTGAGTTTAGATTGTGTTATGGTCTGGTTTAGGTTTATATGGGGTTTGTTTTTGTGATTTGGTTTTTGGGTCTAGTTTAGTTTAGTCTGAGTTTAGATTGTGTTATGGTCTGGTTTAGGTTTATATGGTGTTTGTTTTTGTGATTTGGTTTTTGGGTCTAGTTTAGTTTAGTCTGAGTTTAGATTGTGTTATGGTTTGGTTTAGGTTTATATGGGGTTTGTTTTTGTGATTTGGTTTTTGGGTCTAGTTTAGTTTAGTCTGAGTTTAGATTGTGTTATGGTCTGGTTTAGGTTTATATGGGGTTTGTTTTTGTGGTTTTGTTTTTGGGTCTAGTTTAGTTTAGTCTGAGTTTAGTTTGTGCTCAGTTTTGTTTTGATTTAGATTTAGTTTTAGTTAAGTTT
>NC_051214.1:4445051-4460051 GCF_015220715.1 Pygocentrus nattereri
ATGTACTATACATGCCAGCACCCATAATATGTCCCTTACATATTGTACATGTAAGAACTTATACATTTAATTATATATATATATATATATCAACCTACATGTGAAAACATATTTAATATATATTATATGCATATAATAACATATAATATAAGTAACTATTTGTTCCATATGTGGTAAATATATTGAAATATCTATAATGTTATATATGTAACAATATGTTGCATGTATATGTATACATGAAACATATATATATATATATATATATATATATATATACACAGATGTCATATGTGTGTGTGTTCTACATATAATTACCTATATATAACAATATGTCCCATATATATTATATACTTACTATATATGTCTTATATGCACTGCATATACACACTATTACCTTTATATAACAATTTATTTATAGTGCCTATGTACTTGTAATCAAGTACCTATATGTAATCATATTTATATTTATATATATATATATATATATATATATTTATATATATATATATATTTATATATATATATATATATTTATATATATATATACATATATATATTTACTACATATATCCCATATGCTGCATATGCTAGCACTTCTATATGTCATTATGTCCCCTTTGTATTATGTGTGAAAGTGCTTATATATAATAATGTGCTTCATATAAACACCTACCTACCACATACAAATAACAAATAGCATAATTTATGAATAATATCATGACTTATATACCTATAATTATATAGATGTATCAATATGTGCCATACACATATATAATATTAATAATGTAATACTATGCCCCTTTTATGTTTTAACTGTATTTAGATATAATAATAATAATATGTTCCATAAAAGTAAGAATTTTCTCAGCCTAAACTAAAACCTAACTCTAATCTTCACCCCAAAAACTCTCATGAGAGCTTCTTGTGTAAAAATCTCTGGAGAGCGTTTTCCGGTCTTGTAGGTTCGCCGTATTTCCCTCTGCTCTTCCTAATCCTGCCCCTCAATCCTAAAGCTGACTCATTTGCTTATTTGGACACATAAACAGATGTGTGGAGCGAAAGTCTTTCTCAGGTCTGTGGTTCCCTTCAAACGTGGTTTGTTAACTCATTTCTGCTCGAAGTGCTTTCTGAAGGGAAACGTTGGCACAAACTCTGCCCGTTACGTTTCATTAATCTTCTCCAGCTTCTCAAGAAAAGAACAGAAGACAGACAAAGGTAGCAGCGCGGTAGGAGGCAGTAGAGAGAGAGAAGGTGAGAGAGGGAGAGAGAGAAATAGAGAGAGGGAGGATATTGGTGTGAACAAGCTCTGGACACTTGATCTGGAGATAAAGAAAAGAGAGAGAGGGGGAAAGGAGGGGGGAGGGAAGAGCGAGGGGGCAGGAAAAGGAGAGCGGGTGAAAGAGAGAGGAAGAGATGGAGAGACCAGAGGAACCAGAGGTTCCATTATTGATGAGGACGAGAGCGGGAGAGTAAGACAGAGGAAGAGAGAGAGAGAGAGAGAGAGAGAGACAGAGAGAGAGAGAGAAACGAGGGCAGAGTAGAGGAGGGAAGTTGGGTGGGGATGAAAACGGCGCAAACAGACACATCTCATCATGAGCTCATGCTGCACAGAGAGAGAGAGAGAGAGAGAGAGAGAGAGAGAGATAGAAAGCAGAAAGAGAAAGAGAGAGAGAGCCAGAGAAAAGAGAAAAAGAGAAGAGAGAGACAATAGAGAGAGAGAGAAAGAAAAGAAAAAGAATAGAGTGAGGGGGAGAGAGAAGAGAGGGAGAGAAAAGAATGAGAGAAAGAGAGAGAGAGGGAGAGAGAGAGAGAAAAGGAGAAAGAAAGAAAACAAAGAGAGAGAAAGAAAGAGAGAGAGAGAGAGAAAGAGAGAAGGAGAAAGAAAGAAAACAAAGAGAGAGAAAGAGAGTGAGAGAGAGAAAAGAGAGAGAGACAGAGAGAGAGAGAAAGAGAGTGAGACAGAGAAAAGAGAGAGAGACAGAGAGAGAGAGAAAGAGAGTGATACAGAGAAAAGAGAGAGAGACAGAGAGAGAGAGAAAGAGAGAGAGAAAGAGAGAGAGAGAGAGGGAGAGAGAGAGAGAGAGAGAGAGAATCTATTTAAGGGAATGGAAATTTGTGGTTCGATTAAATGACGTTTCCTCTTTTTCTGTAAATGAAGAGTAAAATACCGACTCCTGCTGGTGACGTCCCATAGAAATAAAAATAATGCGTGGCCATTAGTTAATAAGGCGTGGGAATGAGATCCTAATGCGTAGCCACAACTTAGTAAGGTGTGGGAATGAGATAACTAAGCCTTGAGCACAGCTTAATTTTACTAAGCCATGTCCACGACCTAATTATCTCATTCCCATGCCTTTCTAAGTCGTGGCTATAGAATATTAACACAGCCAAGCATTGCTTTTATTCATACGGGAGGTCACCAGCAGGGCGCCACAGCGAGACGACTGGTACATCGGTGCTCAGAAGGTTAGGAAGGTTCTTGTACTAGGTCACTACGTGGTTCTAGAAAAAAAAGACCTCATGAAACCTACAGCAGAGTCATAGGAGTGACCACACACGCTGAAGTACTATTTTCATATGGAACAGCCCTGTTTTTCAGTCACGCTGGAAAAATGCATTCAGTGTTTTGTTTATGTGTTGAAACTCTGATAAACATATAGATAAGATAATATATGTGCTATATGATAATAAAACTTGTTGTCAGTGCTGTTACACACTGATAAAAGGTCATATTTTCAAAGACAGAAGCTTTTTGGAATCACGTCTTTTATGGATATCTCTAAGGAAGAAAGAGCAGCTCTGAGAAGTCCAATAGTAAAATTTTACATAATTACTGACCAAAGAAAACCATGTATCTCCATTTTTTTGTCAATTTTTACTTTTCTACGTCATTTCAACTCACCAGCTGTCCTTTACATGGTGTGAAAATTTCATGATGAATGGACCAACAGAAATGCTCTAAAATCACTTGGAATAAAATCTCTTTACATTGACTTCCATTGAAAAGGAAGAGTGTTTTTGTCCTCTCCTGTAAAATGACTATTTTGGAGATGTTTTCTTTGGACAGGGACGATATTTTTTTAATAAATTTGGCTAAAATACTGTAACATAAAGGCTGTGTCAAAGTTTTTAAGAGATACAGATTTTAATCATCAAATCATCACATTTGAGTACTTTTTTTACACCTTTTTACATTTTTCTTGCATGTCAACATTTGTGCCCATCGACAACCACAGTGGAACAGCCCAGTAGCAATAATTTTCAAAAATGTAGTAGTAAATCTTCACTGAGAAGATTTAAAGTTTGAAAGAACCTTCACGTTCAGTAATGAAAGGAACTTTTCCCTGGTAACAATTTTCATTTTAAAACTTTTGATCAAACTTTTATTTACAAAATGTAAATTTTTCCATTGCTAAGCAACGTTTCACATGAACACGAGATGTTCCCAGCTTACCGACCTCCATAACCCAAATCTTAATGCCAGTCACATACACACTTAAAAAAGAGGGTTCTTTAAGGGTTCTTTAGTGAAGACGATGGTTCTATTTAGAACCAGGAGCTCCACATATAAGAATTCCACGCTTAAATGGTTATACGTCTGGTGAAGTGGCTATTCAGATTGGAGAGTAGGTCTGTGTAGAACGTTTTTGATGGTGCTTTGAAGCACCAAAAAGGGTTCTACTTGACATAGTAATAATAGCAGAACCCTTTTTGGGTTCTCCATCAATCTGAATAGCAATCCACCATGCATAGAACCATTTCAAGCATGCAAATGCAAATAGTTCTTTTGTTCTATAAAGAACTGTTCCCTTTACCACAGAACCCTTGAAGAACCCTCTTTTTGTCAGCGTCCAGGCCTTTAGGCTGATGCACCAGTTTTGCACATAACTCTCTGATAGAATGCGTCCAGTTTGCTGAGAGTCATGTGTTCGAATCTTTCTCAAAATATGAAGATCTACTTAAATCAGCCCATATTATTGATCTATTATTGATCATAACCATGAAAGTAATTACGTAAGTAAATACGCAGGTCCTGAGCTTGTGTCCTCTTCCAGAATGACCCTTTTCAGGCCCATTTGAAAGGCAAATCTTAAAAGTTCATTGAGATCAGTGTTGAAAAGGAATGCAGAAGTGTTTCTCTTCTAATTTCACATTTCTTATTAAAGCTGCGCTTTAAAAAAAAAAGCAGGCAGAACTGAGACGTGAATTTTCTCTGTACACTCTTAAATAATTGAAGGTGGTCACTCGTGATTACAAAGTCTTTCTGTCCCTCTCTTTCTCCCTCTCTCAGGGCAAAGTCTAAGAATGGCGGCCGGTGCCTTAGAGAGAAGCTGGACAGGTTGGGACTCAATCTCCCAGCAGGCCGCAGAAAAGCCGCTAACGTCACCCTGCTCACCTCTTTAGTGGAAGGTAAGGCTGTTTCTCTATAGCTGCATGTAAGGAGAACGTTTAAAGGGCCCATGTCCCATATTTTGCACTGACGTTATTTTTCCCCCCAGAGGTCCATTTATGATGTTTGTGTGGCTGGAAGAATCAAAACAGTCGTATTTTATTAAACAGGCTGTTTTTTTTTAATCTTTGCTGCTTTAAAACACATATCGCTGTGGTCAGAACAAAACCTTGTATCTCCATTTTTGTCATTTTTCAGTTTTTGGCATGTTCTGAAAAGGCCTGTTGTTCTTTATACGGTGTGTAAATTTTGAGAAGAACAGACCAAAAAAAATGGCCTAAAATGACATGGATAAATTTCTGGTTCCATTGACTTACATTAAAAGTGAAGTGGGTTTTTTCCTTCTCCTGTTAAGTTACCATTTTGGAGATATTAGGTTTTGTTCTGACAGCAGTGACATGCAAATTAGCTCTGGTCTGATAGGCTATCATGTGTTGTGTCTTCCAGGCTGTGAATAGGCAGAGCTAAATTGCTGTAGGCCGAATAGAAGGATATATGTAAATGCTCTGCTTTTTTTTTTTTTTTTGCGACATCACAACTAAATCAAAACTGTTTTTGCAGCTTAGTTCCCAGACATGGACTATATGAACGGGGCTGATATGCTTCGAAATCTAAAGCAATATTTACATACACCATTAAAAAAAATGGTTCTTCAAGGGTTCTCTTGTAAAGGCAATGTTTCTATTTAGAACCTTGAGTTCAACATATAACCATTTGCACGCTTTTTTTTTTTTAAAGGTTCTATATAGCACCAAAAATGGCTCTGTTATTGTTGCGATGTCAAGCTTGTAACAATAGCAGAACTCTTTTTTGGTGCTATATAGAACCAATTTTAAAAAATAAACATTCTCCATCAATCTGAAAAAAAGTTTCACCATGCAAGGAACCATTTAGGCATAAAATGATTCTCGTGGTTATAGTTCTAAGTAGAAGAATTGCATTTACTAAAGAACCCATGAAGAACCATCATTTTGGGTGTGAACTGTGTTAAACTTTTTCAAAAAGGGTTAAATTCTGTTTTCTGTGATATGGGCCCTTTAAAGTTCAAGCGAATTAAAGGAATCATTACCATATTTGGAAATGAAACACTGTATCAGAGAGAATTTATGAGCCATACACTTAATCATAAATCAGAAGATGTTCTGGAAGCAGGGCAAAGTCACTATATTTGGGTGGAAGATTACAGGAAAATGATCGTTTTGTGTATGAAGTGGTAAAATATGACGAATCGTGATTCATAGGAGCAGGGGCATGAACTAACAGATTGACTTTAAGTTTGAATATTTATTTTTTTCTGTATAAAATAGGTAGTGCATCTGTTTTATGCATCGAGTAACATAATAAGAATGTTCAGATAATAAATACAAACGTTATACAGATGTTGTAATGTGGCAAATACAAGCTGTTTCTTTCTGAATACAACATTAGAGAATATATTACTGAAATGCCTGCAGAAAACTGTTTTCAGAACTGAAATGACTGTTCATTCTTTGATGCTGCTGATGTAAGAGTGTGGTCTTAGTTGTAAATTTGTTAATAGAATCCATCTTTATTTCACACACGTCTTGCGTTTTTATTATTGCTTCTTAGTGGGCATTGCCAGAGTCGCGTGGACATTGACAGACATGAGAGGAATGAGTTTCTGAATCTGTGAATAAGTGTGTATGAGTTATTAAGTGCTGTTGTTAACTAGGTCGATACGTCACATTGGCTGGTATATTTAGGATTTTATGACAGATTACCGCATGTAATTCTACTAAAAACAATTTGGCAGTTTTGTTATTTAAAATTCTGTCAAATTCAGAATTAAGTAAGCTTTCCAATTATGATGCTCTTCAATAAAGTAGTGCCGCTAAAGGTGTTAACAATTTTTTGCTTCAACAAGTATTCAATTTCAAAAAGCATGGTTATCCTTTTGAAGTACAGAATTAAAGTATGTACAAGTATATATATATATATATATATATATATCGCTGCTGTCAGAACAAAACCTTGTATCTCCATTTTTGTTATTTTTCAGTATTTTGACAGAATTTGAAAATGTCTATTGCTGTTTACATTGTGTAAAAATTTCATGATGAATGTACCAAAAGAAATGGCCTAAAATTACATGAAAAAAAAGTCTGGTTCCATTGACTTACATTGGATGTAATGTAGTTTTTTTTCTTTGTCCTGTAAAGTTACTATTTTGGAGATATGAGGTTTTGTATATATATAGGTAATTTCTTTTCTTACTGAATTTGAAAATATCAGGCTTTAAATTGTGTCAGAATTTCATAATGAATCAACCAAAAGAAATTGACTAATCTTGCTTAGAACAAAAACTCAACTTATATTTAAAGTTTATAATGTTTTGCTCCCCCTGTAAAGTTTCCCTTTAGGAGAAACAAAGTTTCAACTATATATATATATATATATATATATATATATATATATATATATATATATATATATATATATATATATATATATATATGATGCATATACATAACACGTATAAAAGTACAAACATATCAAAAACATACAAAATTCTGCATGGAGATGACATGTCATAGCACCACTGTGAAACAATGAGAACATCATATCCTTTTCATGAATTCAGAACATAAACTTGAATAACAATCAACTCCCTTTCTTCCCTCCTTTCGCTGTTTGCTGTGCAGGCGAGGCACTGCACCTGGCTCGGGACTTTGGCTACACATGTGAGACGGAGTTTCCCACTAAAGCGGTGGGAGAACACCTGGCACGGCAGCACACAGAGCCCAAGGAACAGAATGCCCGCAAGAAAATGGTGCTGGCCACCAAGTAAGTGCATGACTATAGCATATCAAAGAGTGCAGAAGTCAATTAAAACTTAATATGTATGTAGCAGTTAAGAATGCTTAATCACAACACTCACATGCTGAAGAAAGTGCCTCAGCCAAAAGGAGAACATAGTGTATCTCCAAAGTGAAGGACATCAAATGTATAGCAATTATCTGAATAAAAAGCCTACAGTCAATTATAAACATTATACTACATATAAACATTATACTACAGTGTTGTTTCAATTTTCTGACCACACATGATTTTGATACATATTTTTTTCTTTATTGATACAGCTTGTTCCACTGATGTTCATTTCTTCTGACTGCAGATCATAGAAAGACCTGAATACATAATATAAAAAACAATGGCAAATTATTACAATTTCCAGAAGAAGCATCTCAACAATACAAATTAAGCTCATACTGGAAATTTGAAATCTCCTTTTCCACAGATTGATTAAAGCTGAAAACAAAGACAAAATTGCTCACAGAGTTTGCCTACAGAAGCAGATTTTCCTACTGTCCTTTTTTATATCTTTGGTCATAAAATATTGCTATTTTGTGAATTTGACACATTGTAATTATTATACATATTTTCCTTTCTCCATTTCTCAGCCAACATCTCAAAAATCAATATTTTAATTGTGATCTTAAAATATAGGAAATATTGTATGTTGCTGCTGCTAGCACAAAAACTGCTATCTCCAAAATGGTAACTTTACAGGAGAAGAAAAAACACTTCACTTCTATTTCACTTTTAATGCAAGTCAATGGAACCAGAAGTTTTTCCAAGTAATGTATGGCCATTTACTTTGGTCCATTTATCATTAAATGTACATGTTATATAAAGGGCATCAAACATTTTGAACTTATGTTAAATACTAAAAAATTACCAAAAAAAAAACCCAACAGCTTTTGTTCTAACAGCAGCAATATGCATTTTAATTGGCAGCTAATCTCTACCTGCCTCCATTTCATTTATTTTCTCTTTCTAACACACACACACACACACACACACACACACACACATACACACACACACACACACACACACACATGCACATACAAACATATGAACATACATGACCACAATTATGCAATTTTCCTCGTTTTTTTCATCATCCCACATTTAATTAATATTACAGATATGAAACATAAATATAAAAATTTCAGATTTTGTCTGGATAGGCAGTGGCATGAAGTGACCTGACACAAAATTTGAGCTATTTCTGTCAATCCAAAAAAATTCTATGACCAGGTCCCTTATTGTACTTTTCTGTCTTTGGGCAAAAATAGGCTAAAATACCTTTCTCTGTGATATTGGCCTTTAGCCACACCTCTATCTGATTTGAAGTATAACATTTTTTAGCTATGATTTTTCATATCTATGATCTGTTTGTCTGTGTGCAGGCAGATCTGTAAGGAGTTCCAGGATTTGTTAAGTCAGGATCGTTCTCCACTGGGTTCCTCGAGGCCAACGCCAATACTGGACTTAGACATTCAGAGACATCTAACACACTTCAGGTAAAACACATGCTTCCAATTCCAATTCTCACTGCCTGCCTCCATCCACCGATGCACTCTTTGTTATATAATTCAGCATAATTTTGACAAAACATAATAATTGCTCCACTCATAATGCTAGAAATTTGCTATTAAGCAAATAAACATTGTCTTCAAACAATGTGCCATGACCTGAGAACAAAATCTTGCAAATTTGACTACAAAGTGGGTGGCAAATGACAGTTAGTATGGAACACCAATTCATGAGTCTAGTACAAATCTAATACATTTGAAATAGAGTTTCGCATGACAATGGTAGGAGAACACCTGGCACAGCAGCACCCTGAACCCAAGAAACAGAAAGCTTGCAAGAAAATAGTGCTGCCCACCAATGCTAAGCTTAACACTCATGTCATGTCCACTGCTGAGGGGAGCTCAGGACAATTGAGATAAATAACTGATTCATTACTTTGGTGCAAGTCTGCTCAGCTCTGTGTTTTAAATTGTAATAGTTACTCAATTTCTGTAGGGGACAGATTTAATAGAATCTATAACACTCAACTTCAAGTTCAGTTAGGTTTTTAAGTATCTAAATAGATATTTAGTTGAATGTTACGTAAAGATTTTCAGTTTTTGACATAATTTGAAAATACCTGTTACCCTTTACATTGTATGTAAATATCATGATGAATGGCTTAAAAGAAACAGCCCAAATTTCTTGGAAAACCTGTCTGGTTCCATTGACTCACATTAAAAGTAAAGGAAATTTTTTCCTTCTCCTGTAAAGTTGTCATTTTGGAGATTTCGTTCTGACAGCAGCGATATACTGAGCATCCACAAAGCATCTATCCAAATAAAGTGTTTTGAGTTTCTGCGTCCTGAACATTTACATCCTGTTACATCTCAATCCTACATATCATCACTGTGCAACCAAACAAAAGACTTATAAACTATTTTCTAATTTTTCTACGTCATTTGAGTGAGACAGCTGTCCTCTACGATGTGTAAAAAAATGATGATGAATGGATCAACATAAATGCTCCAAAAAGTACTTGAACTAGAGCCTTTTTGGCGCTAAAAGATAAAAAGTTTTTTTTGCCCTTCCTGTAAAGGTGTAAAGTTATTTTGGAGAACATTTTTCCAGACAGGGATGGTATTCAGTGCTCAGGTTGTGATGAACAGTCTAAATCAGTCACATTCTGATGTTCTTTTTTCATGTTTTTGTTTACAGTCTCATCACGCATGGTTTTGGCACGCCAGCGATCTGTGCAGCTCTAAGCACCTTTCAGACAATTCTGAGTGAAATGCTAAACTACCTGGAGAAACATTCGGCCAACAAAAGCACGGGAACACCCGACGGCAGCCAGATCAACTCCAACTCTGAAAAAACGCCACTACGCAAAACGGCCGAAACGCCCACAAAAGATGGCAAAATGGAGAAAACTGAATGACTGTGTCCTTCTTAGCCAAGACGGATCACTGCTGAATCACTTCCTGATCTGAGCCCTGATGGGCGAGCCTTGTTCAGGGCGTGGCTGGTATGGGGTGGGCTTTGTTCTTTTTCTGTCTTTTTTTTAATTTAACCTTTACTGTTAATTTATTTTCTGACCTCATGTCATATTTCCAGTGTCTGTTTAAACGTAGAAATGAACAACGCCATTCTCTTGATCTTTCCCGTCGACCACACCCGATGTATTTCCACCATTTTGTAAGTTATCAAAAAGAAAAAAAAAAGTATTTTGTTTAAAGTTTGTCTTTACTTCTAATAGTTGAAATAATTATTTGAAAATGTACTATCTTTTATCGAAAGATACACATTCCATTTTCGGCAAGGCCTAATTTTAAGGTCGCATTGGAACTGTAAATGAATTCTGGTGACTCTCTTTGTTGCCATTGGTAAACTGTATATTGTGCATGTTAAAGTTTGTACACTGCTCCAACCTGACGTTCCTCACTGAAGCTTCAGAACACGACATCTCGACCGCATTTGTAAAGAAGTTATATATAAATATATAAATGACAACTTTTCTTGTAGGTTTTGAACTACATATATGAAATATCCTTACATGCAAACTACCCGTGTTCAATAAAGCATATTGCTCAAAGTCTTATATTAAATCAGTGTGTTGCTGGAACTTTCGGATATTTGAATTTTTGCTTTCACTCGACTACAAGATGAATAGAATCTGCATGTAATGACTTCTATATTTAAAAGTCGGAACGAAACCAAGTTTCTCCATTTTTGCCGTTTTTCAGTTTTTCTCATGTTTTGAAAATGCCTGTTGCCCTTTACATTGTGTGTAAATTTCATGATGAATGGACCAAGAGAAAAACTACTTGGGAAAAAATGTCTAGTTCCACTGACTTCTTCTTTAAAGTTACCAGGTAGAAGGTTTTGTAGTGATATATAACCCTAACCCTACAATGTAAATAATTCAAATCATACTTTACATACACCAAGTACAGTTATGTTTTATTATAACTTTAAAAACACCTATTTTGTGCAAAAGCCAGAGATCCACCAGGTTTTAAGAGCAGGTTATTCAGTAGAAAACATCTTTACAACATCTGAATATAAACATCTGAAAATATCTATCATGTAAACATAAAAGCTTTACACCAGCACAAGACACACTAACACATCACCTCCACGTCAGCATCACTGCAGCGTTGAGAATGATCCACCACCCAAATAGTACCTGCTCTGTGGTGGTCCTGGCGGGGTCCTGACCACTGAAGAACAGGGTAACAAAGTATGCAGAGAAACAGATGGTCTGTAATTGTAGAACTACCAAGTGCTCCTATATGGTCAGTGGAACTGATGAAATACACAGCGAGTGTAGAAACAAACATAGTTGTAATGTTATGGCTGATCGGTATATTTCCATAAAGAATCATCCATGGAAAGGTTCTTAAGGGAACCAACAATGGTTCTACTGTGACATCACTCCAAAGACCCACATTTGGCACCTATATTATTACCTCACTGTGTTTCGCTCTTACCTCACTGACAGGATTTACGCTCCTGTCATGGTGACTGGGTTTAATGCTCTTTCTCTTTACAATTCAAATGTACTTACTAGGTTTACTGACCGCATTTACAATTCTGGACTCCTGTCATGGCAAACTGGCCAAAAATAGGCTTCTAATATGCGTTTAATATGGTTCATATTCATGTTTACGAATCCAGTCTTAAAAACAACGCCGTTGAAAAGGTATCAGTCCTCTGCAGCAGAATCACTTTTGTTCGCAATTGTTTAAAAAACCATTTTTACTTATAAGAACCTTTTTACACTTTCAATAAACTGAACATAGTGTAAAGATTGGTGGGTCATAACGTAAAGATTGGTGTGGTTGTGATTTATTGACCATTAACAGGGTATTTTGACAAAATATTGACCATGGCTATGTCATAAATTTCAGACACAGTAAAAAAAAGAATAAAATAAAAGCTTGAATAAAGAAAACACTATTAATACTTTAGAATATAAATATACCATTCAGTATAGATGATTATCTGCTATGCATTCTAGCATCATGAATTTTAAGTTGTACCTTAATTTTTTTATACTTGGATATTTTTTGATGCGGTGCATGCTAGCATTGCTTAGAGTTTTAGTATTTAGCCAAAATTATTCATCACTTAGACTAAAAGTATTGAAATACCGTGTTTGAAATGTGTAAAGCTTACTGGAACTTAGTCGTGTTATTTCTTAGTTATGTACACAAGAAAAAAAAACATTACAAAAAAGATTTACAAAAGATGAAGCATTTTATTTTGAAACTTTACTGTCTTGAAATAAAGGTGTTACTCTTTTCTTGACAATGTTTTGGTGTTTACGATTATGTGTTACTGACCAGGTTTACTGGCAAACTTTACAGAACTACTTTACAGACAGGGTTTAGTAACAAACTTGACGGAGCTGCTTTACAGACAGGGTTTACTAAGAAACTTTACAGAGCTACTCTACAGTTGGTGTTTACTGGCAAAGGTTATGGAACTACTTAAGTCTTTGGGTTTACTAACAATTTACAAAACTACTGTACTGATTAGGATTACTGACAAACTTTACAAAACCACTTTACAGACAGGGTTAATTGAGACCCTTTACAAACTACTTTACTGATGAGGTTTACTGGCACACTTTATGGAACAACTTTACTCATAGGGTTTACTGAAAAACTTTACTAACTACTGAAAGTACTTTAGTAACTAGGTTCATTGACAAGCTTTACTGCTTGTCTAGTAGCCCTTATTGACAACATTTTAGAAATGTTATGGAGCTACTTTACTGTCAGGGTTTTCTGACAAACTTTACAGAACTACTTTACTGATACAGCTTACTGACAAACTTTACATAATAACTTTACTGACCACCTTACTGACAAACTTTACAGAGCTATATTACTGATAGGATTTGCTAACGAATTTTACACAGCAACTTTATTGATCATTTTACTAAAAAAAACTTTACAGGGCAATTTCATATAATCATAAAGACAAACTTTCTGGAACTACTAACTAAAGTTTTACTGAAAAACGTCACAGACATACCTTACTAATTTGACTCATTGACAAACTTTACAACTTTTCTTGTAGGCCTCACTGACAAAATTTTTGAAACTTTATGGCACTACTTTACAGTTGGGGATTATGGGCAAACTTTACAGAACCCCTGTACCAGTAATCATATGACTAAACTTTAAAGAATTTCTCACTGATCGAGTTTTCTGACTAACTTTACAGAAGTAATTCACTGATACAGCTTACTGGCAAACTTTACATAACTTTACTGGCCCCTTTAATATTTTACTGATTGCTTTACTGACAGCTGGTATAGGCTCCAGCACCCCCTCGCAACCCAGAAGGAGAAGAGGCTTAGATGTGCGTGTGTGCATGTGTGTGTGTGTGTGTGTGTGTGTGTGTGTGTGTGTGTGCTTTACTGACCAGTCTCTCACCCAATGACAGCTTTACTGACCAACTTTACAGAAGTCCTTTACTCATAGGATTTGTTTAGAAACTTTACAGAACGACTTTACTTGATCGAGTAATTGACAGTGTTGATGAGACTCCTTTACTGATCAAGTTCACAGACAAACCTTACTGCACCTCGTTTGTAGGCGTTATAGACAAACTTTACAAAGCCTCTGGGATTTAAAGGGTTTTATTCACAAATTGTAAGGAGCAACTTTACTAACAGTGTTTTGACAAACTTTATGGAACTATTTTTCTGATTGGGTTCGCCGACAAACTCAACAGAACCAGCTCGGACCACTATGTGGAACTTAAGTTCCTCAGAAGAAAGTAAACAATCTGCCAATCACTGCAGAATTTTCATCAACTTACTAATTCATGGAGTTAAATAATTGCAGCGCTTTCATTGGTGATGATGATAATGATGATGCACATGTCACTTTAAATGATCTACTCACTTTTGCAACACAGAAGATCCCAGTCAATACATTTGAAATAGGGAATGCTGACGGGTCTGTCTATAGACGAACATAATCCATATTAGATGAAAGTAGTGGGAATTAGACATGCAGAGATTCAAATATGCCGTCAACATAGGCTACTGCTTACTTGAGCTAATTCAAAGTCCAGGAAAACTCAGCTCATATTGACCTACACGTCTCGGGTAAAACCCAAAGAATATATAAGTAATAGCATACAAAATCCATAAGCGTATTGATCACTGTGCTGGCTACTTGTCTTGATGTAGCTATACATACATAAACCCAAATAAATTATGTATTGCATCAATATCAAATGCATGATTGGCTCATAATGTCTCAGACTGTTAATTACTAATATGATATGAAATGCCAGATGGACAAAAAGGCCAGGAGAATATCATTAAGGGATTCTAAGCTTCTGCATACAATGTTTAAGCCCTACCTGGTTAGCATCTGTGAAGTGGTACACAAGATAGCTGACCAAACATGACATTCTTCATGTAGACCCTTCTCCTTAGTCTATCTAATAGCCTTGGCAACATGTCACAGTATGCCTAGTGTTTGATTGAGTTGGATAGACAATAATGCTAAGATTTCAGTTTATTAAAAGCTTTTTCATGAATTTGTTCCAAAATGTTAGTTAAAAAAAAGTGTGATAACACTAATAAAAAGCAAAGAGAGAAGCTGAGCTTTGGTGGGAGCTCAGTTTAATAAAGCACAGTGAAGGATTTCTCATGTCACTCAAGCGCCATCTACTGGCCACACTAGGTACTGACACAAAAA
>NC_051214.1:4470051-4532551 GCF_015220715.1 Pygocentrus nattereri
ACGGGCTGATTTATAAGAGGGTAGGGTGGGGGGTGGCGGGGCGAGGTGGGGGGCAACAGTAGAGGCTTTTACACATTTTAAACATTGTATACGTTACCGTCACCGACTGGCACCGGGCCAAGCGTAAAGCTCACTGAGCTCGAGATTATCTCAGGACCGCTCGCACGGGCTCGTGCGTGAAGACCGCGGCGCTCGCGGTGGATTCACTCTCGCAGTGATTCGTTCGTGTCCAGCCGGATCTCGGTCGCGGTAACGCTGCCGTGTAGCTCTTCCTTCAGCACCGCTGACGCCGCGTTAACACCAGCGTATCAACACGGGCGCTTACCTGCTCGGCCAGGTCGATCTGAGCGCGCGATTTCTGTTTATGAACACACTGGAAGAAAAGGTGAAATATAGAATGCGCCGTAACTTTCCACAGGCCGCAGTTCAGCAAATAAACAGTGATCATGTGTTAAAACGTGCAGACGTGATCGTGTTAGTTTTGGCATTTGTACATACTGTTGAGACAGATGTATGTGGCATTAGGACAGGTGTGTATAATGTTAGGACAGGCATATATGGTATTGATACAGGTGTGTATAGTGTTGAGATGGGTGTATGTAGTGACAGGTGTATATAGTGTAAGGGCAGGTGTATATAGTGTTAGGACAGGTATATATAGAGTTAGGAGAGATGTATATACTGTTGAGACAGATGTATGTGTTGTTAGGACTTGTGTGTATAGTGTTAGGGCAGGTATATATAGAGTTAGGAGAGATGTATATACTGTTGAGACAGATGTATGTGTTGTTAGGACTTGTGTGTATAATGTTAGAGCAGGTGTATATAGTGTTAAGAAAGGTACTTATGGTATTGATATAGGTGTGTATATTGTTGAGACGGGTGTATGTATTGACAGGTGTATATAGAGTTAAGAGAGATGTATATACTGTTGAGACAGATGTATGTGGTGTTAGGACAGGTGTATATGATGTTAGGACAGGTGTGTATGGTGTTAGGACAGGTGTATGTAGTGTTAGGTGAGATGTACATACTGTTGAGACAAATGTACATGGTGTTAGGACAGGTGTATATAGTGTTAGGACAAGTGTATATAGTGTTAGGGCAGGTGTATATAGTGTTAGGGCAGGTGTATATAGTGTTAGGGCAGGTGTATATAGTGTGAGGACAGGTGTATATAGTGTTTGGAGACATGTATATACTGTTGAGACAGGTGTATATGGTGTAAGGACAGGTGTATATAGTGTTAGGGCAGGTGTATATAGTGTTAGGGCAGGTGTATATAGTGTTTGGAGACATGTATATACTGTTGAGACAGGTGTATATGGTGTAAGGACAGGTGTATATAGTGTAAGGGCAGGTGTATATGGTGTTAGGGCAGGTGTATATAGTGTTTGGAGACATGTATATACTGTTGAGACAGGTGTATATGGTGTAAGGACAGGTGTATATAGTGTAAGGGCAGGTGTATATAGTGTTGCAACAGGTGTATATAGTGTTAGGAGAGATGTATATACTGTTGAGACAGATATATGTGGTGTTAGGACGGGTGTGTATAATGTTGGGACACATGTTGTGACATGGTATTGTGACTTGCACATGGTGTTTGGAAATTGTTAATGTATGATGAGATGAATGTTTGGAATGATAATGTATGTACATGATGCTACAGCGTAGCTTTTGGGACACTTGCCTGTGTTTTAATTGGCTCGGGTGTGTATAAACACATACCTGGTGTTGGCTGGTATTGGAACAGCTTTGTGTGTATGCTGAGGCAGGTGCATGCAAGTGTTGTTGGTGTTGGGGTAGGTGTATATGGTGCTGGGATAAGTGGTTTTGGTTTTGGGGCAGATGTTTATGGCATTGAAGCAGGTGTATACAGTGTTGGGGCAGGTGTATATGGTGTTAGAGCAGATGTTTATGGTGTTGGGACAGATGTTTATGGTGTTGGGACAAGTGTTTATGGTGGGCAGGTGTTTATGGTGTTGGGACAAGTATTTATGGTGTTAGGGCAGGTGTTTATGGTGTTGGGACAAATGTTTATGGTGTTAGGACAGATGTTTATGGTGTTAGGACAAATGTGTATAGTGTTAGGACAAATGTTTACGGTGTTAGGACAGATGTTTATGGTGTTGGGACAGATGTTTATGGTGTTGGGACAAGTGTTTATGTTGGTGAGACAGGTGTACTTGGTGTTGGGACAAGTGTTTATGGTGTTAGGGCAGGTGTTTATGGTGTTGGGACAAGTGTTTATGGTGTTAGGACAGGTCTATATGGTGTTGGGACAAGTGTTTATGGTGTTAGGACAGGTCTATATGATGTTGGGACTAATGTTTATGGTGTTAGGGCAGGTGTTTATGGTGTTGGGACAAGTGTTTATGGTGTTAGGACAGGTCTATATGGTGTTGGGACAAGTGTTTATGGTGTCAGGGCAGGTGTATATGATGTTGGGACTAATGTTTATGGTGTTAGGGCAGGTGTTTATTGTGTTGGGACATGTTTATGGCATTGGGGCAGGTCTATATGGTGCTGGGACAAACGTGTATGGTGTTAGGATAGATGTTTATGGTGTTAGGACAGATGTTTATGGTGTTAGGACAGATGTTTATGGCATTGGGACAGATGTTTATGGCATTGGGACAAATGCATATAATACTACACTATCAAACAGGCGTACATGGTGCTGGGGCTGCTGTACGTGATGTTAGGACAGGTGTTTATGATTAGGTGATTGAGCTGTTGGGACAGGTATACATTTATAAATCCAACACTGTCATATACACTGGTCACAAGACTAAATAGCTAGAAACACCTCTAACACAAGCACCTGTCCCACACTAACTGCCCAACGTCATGCAGGTGGGACCGGTTTGTATAGAGTTGGCCGGTGTGTGTAGTGTGGGAACAGGTGTGTGTCTGCATGTGTGTGTGTGTAAAGAGTGTATTAGGGCACTACTGGTGTGTGAGTGTGTGTGTGTGTGTGGGAGGGGGCAGTTCTGCCCCAGCTGCTGACTCTTTTACTCCAGCGGGGGGCAGATAAATGAGGTGCGTTCGCACGCGGAACAATAACACCATAGGACAACAATGGGCAATGGGGCAAAGAGAGGAAAGTCCAGATCCTAGAGAGAGAGAGAGAGAGAGAGAGAGAGAGAGAGAGAGAGAGAGAGGCAGAGGGAGTCCTCGCGGGGGTGTATAAAAAAAATGGCATCAGTGACCGCGCGTGCTTCCCTGTTGACTCTGTCTCTCGCTCCTCCTCCCCTCTTTCTCTCTCTCTCTCTCTCTCTCTCTCTCTGGCTGCCTGCTCCTCTTGCGCGTCTCTTTAAGCACTGCAGCGATATTAGGAGTCATGAATAACAATCACTCCGAGGAGGTGTAGCAGCCGCACGCGGAGGGGTGGAGGGGTAACTTTGGGGGTTGGGAGGGGGGGGCAAGTAGACGGGGCAGGGCAGGCTGGACGGCACGCGCAGCACTCGGGCAGAGACAGAGAGAGCGCGCGGCGCTGAAAGCCAGAGCGCCATGAGGAGTTAGCTGCGAGCAGCCGGAGAGAGAGCAACGTCTGCAGGCGCTCCCGCTCGTCTTCGCGAGCCCCGTGTGTACGAGTGCGTGCGCGCGCGTGTGCGTGCGTGTGTGCGTGTGCGTGTGTTGGCGAGCAGACTCTGGCCCAGATGTTAGTCCACACTTACTCAGCCACGGTAAGTCCGGCTAGTCGCCCCGCTTCGCCGCGGCGCTTTGGCGCTTTAATCCGCGCGGTCTCGCGTCTGTTTGGTTCAGTTTGACCGCGCCGGTCTTTCGGTTCCCCCCCCGAAACCGAGTCTGCTTTCAGATGAGCTCAGCAGCCGCCCCTCCCCGCGCTCCGCTCCGCGTTAGCCTATTCTGCCTAAGGATATTTTGCCTGGGAACATCTCCACCATCTCCACCATCTCCACCATCTCCACCATCCCCAGCGTTTCTCACCCAGTTTGAGCTTCGCGCAGACGAGCTGACGCCCAAACGGTCCCGCTCCTAAACCCCCGTCTCCCACCTCTAGCTAAACTCCTGTGAGGGTCGCTCTGAGTCTGATGGGCAGGTCGGTGGTCTTGATAAAAGCTGAGAAACTTCTCTGGACTCTTCGCGCGGCTCGTCTCCTGCGCTGAAGGTCGTTACTGCCTGTTTTTTCTCACCACTCGCTTCCAAACGTGTTTCCAAGAATTTCCAGCCTAAACTACAACGGCAAACTCCAGCGATCGTCGTTGGTTCGTCTAGAAGTTCCTGCAATATTTTTCTTTATAAATCTGAGTTTAAAATAGATATTCAGAAAAAGGAAAAAAGGCAAAAAGCGCAACGCGTCACTTCCTGCGCTACAGTATTCACGCTGTGCTATTTTATAACATTTATCGCTTTTTAAAATGAGGACAGAAGTTTTTTCATAAGTTATTTTTTCCCTCTTATTTCGTTTTATTTTTACTTAATTCCAGGGACTTCGCATATTTTTAAAATTGTCATTATTATATTATGGCTTATTTCGAAATATTTGACTGCATTATTTGAGGTATATATTGAGAAATATTTGACTACATTATTTGAGTTATATATTCAGAAATATTTGACTGCATTATTTCAGGTATATATTCAGAAATATTTGACTGCATTATTTGAGGTATATATTGAGAAATATATGACTGCATTATTTGAGGTATATATTGAGAAATATATGACTGCATTATTTGAGTTATATATTGAGAAATATTTGACTGAATTATTTGAGTTATATATTAAGAAATATTTGACTGCATTATTTGAGGTATATATTGAGAAATATTTGACTGCATTATTTGAGGTATATATTGAGAAATATACGACTGCATTATTTGTTATATATTGAGAAATATATGACTGCATTATTTGTTATATATTGAGAAATATATGACTGCATTATTTGAGTTATATATTGAGAAATATATGACTGCATTATTTGAGGTATATATTGAGAAATATATGACTGCATTATTTGTTATATATTGAGAAATATATGACTGCATTATTTGAGTTATATACTGCATTATTACTTTCTGAGTCATTTTTACCCCAACTTTTCTCAGTGAAGACGCATTTTTGAATGAGCTGTTTTATTTTTTACTGTAGGAGATTGTAATTATTATTATTATTATTATTATTATTGTTTCTGTTTCTCCCTACAGGACCGTCATGACGGGGTCCCGGGCCACAGCTCGCGCCTGTCCCAGCTGGGCTCGGTCTCTCAGGGGCCCTACTCGAGCGCGCCGCCGCTCTCGCACGCGCCCTCCTCGGACTTCCAGCCGCCGTACTTCCCGCCGCCCTACCAGCCGCTCCCGCCCTACCACCAGGGTCAGGATCCCTACTCGCACGTGAACGACCCGTACGCGCTGAACGCGCTGCACCAGCCGCACCAGCAGCACCCATGGGGCTCCTCGCGCCAGCGACAGGACGGCGGCGGCGCCGAGGCCGGCAGTGGCGGTTCGCTGCTCGCGCAGCCGCGCGCGTCGCTGCCGCAGCTGTCCGGGCTCGACCCGCGCAGGGACTACAGCGCCGTGCGCAGACCGGACGTGCTGCTGCACTCGGCGCCGCACGCGCTGGAGGCTGGGATGGGCGACGGGCTGCTGCACGGGCTCGCGCATGGCATGGACGACGCGCACGTGAGTCACGCTCGGAGAAATGACGAGCGCTCTCTCCGTTTTTTCCGTGTGTTTTTATTATTGTTCATTTTTTTCTCTCAAAACTTTTATTATTATTATTATTATTATTATTATTATTATTATTATTGTAATTTTTCTATATTATGTTATTTTTGTTTTTTTATTTACTATTTCTTTTTTATTATGAGATGAACTTTTATTATAGAAGTATAATATCTGTATAATTATCTGTAATATTTGTATTAGTTATATTTTTCCCGCAGTCTTTAGTTTCTGTATTCATTTCTATTAAGACGCATAAATCGACACGTTTCTGTCCTTTTTCTGTTTTTTTTTTGTGGTGATTTGTTTGTTACTAGCCTCTCGAACTCTTATTGTGTAAAAGCGCACCGTCGATTTAAAGGCTCGGCGTCTTAGAAACTGAATAATTCATCAATTACAGGTGATTTAGGCCTTTTATTGGATTTTAATCTCTCATTAATCATCATTATTCCACATTAAATGGGAGGGGGGGGGGGTGAGGGGCTCATTTTGGGGTGACGCATTAGAACCCCGAGAACAATTCAGGCGTTTGATTGAAGGCAGAACGTTTTCCGCTGGTCTGGATTACAGTTCAACACGCGCGCTCCTTAAAAGAGATGGTTCTTTTATGGTTCTTTAACAAGAACAGCGCTTCTGTATAGAACCATGAACACCCAGAGAGCCATTAGCGTGCTTAAAAGGTTCTTCAGATTGATGGAAAATGTGCTGTAAGTGGTTCTACATAGAACCCTTTTTAATGGTTCTTTTTAGCACCATAAAAGGGCTCTGGTGTTGCTACAAGCTTGACATCGTAACAATAATAGCACCCTTTTGGTTCTGTATAGAACCATATACAACACATCATGTGGATCTGTTTTTTTATGTTTTTTTTTTTTTGCAAATGGTTCTACGTAGCAACAAAAAAGGTTCTGCCATTGTTACGATGTCAAGCTTGCAGGAATACAAGAACCCTTTTTGGAGCTCTCTAGAACCCTACACAACACATTCTCCATGCAAACGGTTCTGTGTGTGTTCACGGTTCTACGTAGAACCACTGCGCTTACTAAAGAACCCTTGAGGAACCGTCGTGTGGACGTATGAGGCGCTCGGGAATGTTCTCAGCGTTCGATAACGAACTGACCATAAACGTCACTCGAGTGCTTTAACCTTCTGTCACCGCGTTCTCCACTAACTGTGGCAGATATGATCTAGAACCTGAAAGTCCAGGTCCAGAAGATCTTCGGTCTTTGAGATGAAGCCCATGAACAGCTATCCGTCCTTCAGCTGCTAGACTGTCCAACCCAGCCGAAACACCCCATAGAAGCCTGATGGTTCCTGGTGGTTCTGTGGTGGTTTTATGGCTTTTGATGGGCTGATATCACAATATGATGGTTCTACAGGAAACTGTGACTCTACTGGAAGCCGGTTCCCGTTAGAGAACACCGTGGTCCGTCTAATGGTCCGTTTTTCAGCAGGTTTGTGTGTCCACGCTGCTCAGCTTAACGTTCCTCCTCAAACCCTGCTCTGGTTCGTCCTTTCGGCTTCCATTTGTTCTCAGGAGCGCTGCAGATGTTCGGGTGGAGTCTTTCTAGCCGACGATAAGGCCAGTTGAGACGCCGGAGCGCCTCTGAGCCGCAGATAAGCAGACAGACTGGATTTAAACCAGGCTTTTCTGCCGCGTTGCGCCGTTTTCACGCGGGTTTCGATGACGGTTGGGTTTCCCACTGATTCGATTCACATTATGAAGGTTACAGTAACTTGAATAACACTGTGCGTCATTTTGTGCTGATTCCTGTTTATTCGCGCTCTTACAGATCGTGGAAGACGCCAACAACAGCGGCATGAACATCCTGGACCAGTCGGTCATTAAAAAAGGTAAATCATGACGTGTCTTTCTTCATGTTACCGGGCTGGACGCAGAACCACTGGCTGGTTTCCGTGTTTGGTGTCCGACTTCGCTGTTATTGACCTTAGGACAGGTCTCCATCACGCATGCGCCGAAAAAGAGGACCCTTTAGGGGTCTGGCTCGATTTGATATGCAAATGAGGTCATCCACACCTGTGCAGGTGCCTCAGGAAGCGAGGATTGCCTCACACGTCTAATCCCATCCGGTCATTGTTAAATACCGCTGCTGCTGCTGCCGCCGCTGTTGTTGTTTTTGTTGTTGTTGTTGTTGTTGTTGTTGTTGTTGTTGTTGTTTTTATTACTGCTGTTGTTTTCATTCATAGCGGTGATGATAGTGTTGTTGCTGCTGCAGCTGGTGGCGTGATGTCCATGTCTGTCTGTCTGTATTCAGGTGGATTAAAAAACTAATAATAATAATAATAATAATAATAATAATAATAGTAATTTGTTAAATAAATAATAAACAATATAAAACATTTATATATATATATATATATATATATATATATATATATAAGCCAAAATATTTTATATGAACGTTGGGTGTAACAATAATAATAATAACAACAATAATAATAATAATAATAATAATAATAATAATAATAGAATTTTAATTCTCCATTGGTTCTGTTTATTTATTTGTTTATTTTCTACAGCCCATCTTTATACAATATACCACCCCCACCCTCAGTAATCGCTCGTGCAGCTCCCTGAGCTCGTGTTAATATTTGCCCGGTGCGCGCGAGTCGTTTCTCCGGTAATCTAGTTAACTGTGGCGCGCGCGTCCCAGCGGAGCGGCTGTAAGTGGCCGCTGTGATGGATTGGCTTTCAGCGTCTCGTGAGCTCGTTTGGAGCTCATTTGCCCTTATTACCCCCCCCCCCCACCCCACCCCACCCGCACACACACACACATACCCCCCACCGCGCTCTCGCGCACCCCTCACACCCCATTAGCGCATTTAGAGACGTCGTTTGACGGCTGGGAGCGCGCGCTGTGTGACCATAGGCGCGAGTCAATCAGAAAATCGATAACACGAGACGATGAAAGCAGAACGCCGCGCGAGCTTTTCTGTTTTTTTTTTTTTTTAAACTGGGAAGTTCACGGGTCCCAAGCGCGCGCGGAAATTCTGAGAGATTGCGTGAGATTACGCGCGAGATGCTCGGATGTAAAGAGCGTGTAAGGTGCGGGGCTGCTGCACGCAGCGCGAGACACACGTGGGCCTATCCGCTTTAACGGTTGTTTAACAGCTGTGTCTCGCGCTGCGTAACTGCGGTGTAAAGTCAGTGCAAGCGCGCCAACGTCGTCGAGCGCGCGCTTTTGATTTATTGCGGGAGACACGGCGTCAGCGTTCTAAAATCTACATATATACAGCACTAAATAATAATAATAATAATAATAATAATAATAATAATAATAATAATAATAATAATAATAATAATAATAATAATAATAATGCTCTTTAAATGGTTCTTTATTGAAAAGAATGGTTCTATTGAGAACCACGAGTTCCATATAGAACCTCTCTGCGTGGTGAAATGGTTCTTCAGGTCGTGTTGCATGTGGTTCTGTGTAGCACCAAAAGGGGTTCTCCTATTGAGACGATGTCAAGCCTCTAACAACACAGGGAACCCCTTTCACCAGGCATAGAACCATTTAGGCACGCCGGTAGTTCTCGTGGTTCTAAACAGAACCGTTCCCTTCTCGTAAAAAAAGCGTGGAGTCGTGTTTTTAAAGGTGGCGGCGAGATCACTGAACAGCTCTGTGTCTCGTGCTTTTTTCAGTGCCGATGCCGCACAAGAGCGTGGCGTCTCTGATGATGAGCAAGGACGGGCTGATCGGCGGAGTCGCCGTGAACGTGAACGAGGTGTTCTGCTCGGTTCCCGGCCGCCTGTCGCTGCTCAGCTCCACCTCCAAGTACAAAGTGACGGTGGGAGAAGTTCAGCGGCGCCTCTCGCCCCCAGAGTGCCTCAACGCCTCGCTGCTGGGGGGCGTGCTGCGCAGGTGAGCCAACCCTATGCTCCCCATCCATCCATCCATCCATCCATCCATTCATCCAGGGCAGGGGTCAGACTGAGACCACTAAAACTGTCCCAGAACATCAAGGCCCAGAATAAAACACCACCCCCTTCTCATAAAACACTGAACTGTCTGTGAGCTGAGCGGACTAATGTGTAGATGGACCCTGCGCAAAAGTCTTGGCACGCTATTTAAAACACCATCTGAGCCACGTTTTGCTTCTGAGCGCGCCGTTTATGATCGGAACAGATGGAAATCGATAGTAAACGTCATAAGACATCAAAGAAGTAGCGATCAAAATTCAGATTCGTTCAATTCAGCCAATCAATTTGTCCAATGCCACCCCCACTTACTTCAGATCACCTCAGAGAGAGGTTTGGACGTGACCCAGCGCTGCAGGTCTTCACTGTAACATCAGCGCGAATGAACTTCGCGCCCAGATAAGCAGCGTTTTAAAGCCTGCACCCCACCTTATGAGCTCCACCTGCTCACAGGTGCAGTCCATCAGATTCCTGCACAATCCATCACCCCCCCCCCCACACACACACACCTCACCCCCCTTTCTACTACATCCATCACTGGTCAGGTTTCTGACCACAGGTGATTGTCCATTCTCAGCACAGCAGTGACACTGACGTGGTGTGTGTGGTGCTGGTACGAGTGTATGAGTGTTGCTGGGGTTTTTACGCACAGCAGGTTAGGCTGAGCGTGGACCAGCGCCCAAAAATGTCCAGGCAAGAGAGGCTCCGTGGTCAGAAACTGACCACCCATGGAGGACTAGAGGATGGGCAGCACAGACAGTGCATTAAACAGATGAGTTACAGTCTCTAACTACACTAGCAAGAGGAGTTTCTAGTAAAGCGGGCATATGGGGGTACATACAGACGAGATACATAGATATAATAACAGATATATTAAATGTATATATCGCTGCTGTCAGAACAAAACCTCGCATCTCCATTTTTTTTCTGTTTTCCGGTTTTTTATGTATTTGGAAAGTGCCTGTTGGCCTTTATACTGCATGCACATTTCGTGATGAATGGACCAAAAGAAATGAGTCAAACTGACTCGGAAAGACGTCTGGTTCCATTGACTTACATTGAAAGTAGAGCAGGTTTTTTCCTTCTCCTGTAAAGTTACTGTTTTGGGGGATATATATGTAGAGAGAGAGAGAGAGAGAGAGAGAGAGAGAGAGAGGGAGAGAGAGAGAGTGAGAGAGAGAGATATAGAGATGATGTGCTTAGCTTTTTTCACGTCTTGTCATGTCCATGTCCTCTGAGTGGACCTCTCCCAGACAAAAGTGTCCATTTTGTTTCCAGGGCGAAGTCGAAAAATGGAGGCAGATCTCTGAGAGAAAAGCTGGAAAAAATCGGGCTGAATTTGCCCGCGGGGAGACGCAAGGCGGCCAACGTCACTCTGCTGACGTCACTGGTGGAAGGTAGGAGAAAGAAAGGAAAAAAAAAAAAAACGTGAAAAAAAAACACCGAAAAAGAAAAAGCAGCCCATCTGATGTTCATTCTCTTGTTTACAAAACCCTTCCTCTGCACGCCCCCCGAAGCCCCCACCTCCCCCCTACCCCTACCCCCCCACCCCGGCTCAGAGTCGCGCAGAGTTACTGACACAACCCAAAAAAAAAAAAACCATCATGGCCTTCGAGCCTCGCATGAAATAAATAATGATATTAATAATAATAATAATTCGATCTGATCTCACTGCGCATCTGCGTGATGACGTGATGGCGCCAAATAAATCAATAAACAAACAGGCTTCGAGATTTCGTCCTTGAATTTTGTTCCTTGTTTGACGTCAGTTGAGGTGGTCCGGCGGCTGGACCACTACACCTTAGCGGCTCAAAGGTTTCACACAGAACCGAGAGCACTCGAAGAACCATCGCAGAGATCCTAGATGGGTCTTCACACGTCTCAGTGGTTCTTCTTAGAGAGGGAGAACCACCTGCTCTTTAAAGAACGCTTTGGTAGAACGTTTGGGGGGGGGGGGGGTACTACAGCGCTAGAAAAGTGGTTCTTTAGCCAGCATAGAACCACGAACAGTATGGTTAATGTGCAGCTCCAAGCCAATGACTCTGGTTCTTAAAAGAAGCCTTTAAAATGGCAATAAAAGAAAGAAATGGAATTCTACGAACAATTATTCGAGTTTTATTCGATTCGATTTATTCGATTACGCGAGTGAAATAGTCGATTTTCAGCGCTCGCATATCTGAGCCTGTTTTGCTGAAAGTGAGTGTGTTTGTCAGTCATTGCCACATTTAGTCGTAGTCCAAATATTGTGCGTCAGTTTATCGTTCATGTTGATCACCAACACATTCAGTACTAACGTGTTTCTGTTTTTTTACCAGGGGAGGCGGTTCATTTAGCGCGGGATTTCGGCTACATCTGCGAGACCGAATTTCCCACCAAGGCCGTGTCCGAGTACCTCAACAGACAGCACACAGACCCCAACGAGATCCACTCGAGAAAAAACATGCTGCTGGCCACCAAGTACGTACCACACCCTTCCTTCATTCCCACGCGCTTGTGCCCTTCTCCTCCACTCCTTTCCCGTATTTTAACGAAATCCTGGGCCCGTCTACGCCTGTGAGCAAATGTTTAGCTACACGTTGAGAAATCTCTTATATCCATCACTTCTTCTCGGCTTCTTTGACACGTTAAGCTGGTTTCTAATGAGGCAGTGGGGAGCTGAGCCCTTATCCATCTCAGGCTGGCACCGCGCGAGAAACTCATTACGTTTAAGTGAAATGTTTCGAGTCTAAAACTGCCAGCTTTCCCCTTGAAGTTTTGCCCCCGGGGGTCATCATCCCTCCCTTCCTCCCTCCCTCGCCTCCCCTTTCACAGTCTGTCTGTCAAAGTCCCGTCAGTCACCACCCCCTCCCCAAACCCACCACCACCACCACCCCAGCCCCAACCCCCTGCACGCGCCCTGGGGCATTAGCACGCTCTGGAATGAGCGGAGAGAATGGACAACGAGGCTGTTGGTGGTTCTGAGGCTCGAATGTGGGTCAGAGCGTTGTTGTCGCTGTTGCTGCTGTTGTTACATTTCAACCCTTCTGTCACAAATGACCTTTTTTCAGATGCATTCTCATAAACAAAGATGCCAAGAGGGGGAACATGGAAGAACCACTTTCGGTCTCCATGGAGAACCTTTTTAATTTGGCGAACGAGACGTGCCAGTGGGAATCCTTTCGATGATGTGAAGATCGGGAGCCAGTTAAATGTTCAAAAAGCCGTTCTGAGTGGTTTGATGTGAAATTCTAGAGAAACGGACCCACCACATTCTTTACGGTTGGAAACAGGGGGTCATCGTGTCCAACAACACAAATATAGGCATTTTATTTAGTATCCAGAACCACCAGTGAACCTCCACATCTGATTTCTATATGCCTGCGCTGTTCGAAATAAAGGTTCTATGCAGGAACGTTTTTCATCCATCGAGGTACAAACAGTGTAAATGTTACCTCAAAGGTTCCACAGTGGTTTTAAGGTCTCATTGTGAACCATAAAGATGTGAAAAGTTGGTATTTGTTCCTTTTCATAACCGAATGTTTTAAAGCAGAACAGTAGAGTAAAAGCCTGGAGGCGAGGCGGGGGGTGTGGAGTCAGTACAGCTTAGAACAGATCATTTCAGTGGATTATGGTTCAGTTATGTTCCCTGACTTAAGGTACTGAGATGTACCCTTGAGGTTCCCACCCCAGTGACAAGAGTAGTCCTGCCCCAGTGACAGTCTAGTACCTTTATTTCTGACAGTGTACATCGGGGCGTCTAAATAAAAACATACATTCAAGTTTTCTTTGTGGACTATTTGCCACACAGCACCCTTCATGTGCCTCTCATGAATGTGCTTTATAAAATATGTAGTGGTTGGTATGGTGTAGTGGGTATTAAACCCCCTGCACTATACCAATAAGAGTCCTTGGGCAAGACTCCTAACACTGCTTTCACTTACCTGTGTAAAATGCTGTAAACAAAATAAATTTTAGCACAAAAGCTTATCTCGCAACTATCGTTTCCGGCATTAGACACGATATGCAACACCATTTTAGGCAATAACTTTCTGTAATGGAGCTTTCAGAGGCAGACGTCTTATTCCCATCAGCACCACTGTGACTATTTCCCATCAAAACCGTCGGAATGACTCTTTACATCCCAACAGGTTCATTGTGCGTTCATTATTTTTACGAGTGTACTGAGAATATTTCTTCCAAACATTTCATTTGACACATCCTAGCAAACATGATAGCACGCTTCCTATCATGCTTTTCCATTATGTAGATAAGGATTTTCCAACTCTGTTCACTCCTTATCGTTCATCGCCGTTTTTTGGACGAATTAAGATGACTATGAGCGTCATAATTAATCGACTTTAAATTACTTTAACCCCGCAGGTTAATGATTTTTCAAACGCATCTGGGTAGACTGGGAAGCTGTGGCAGATGCAATTGTTGCAGGCTCGACTGCGAGACGGGTGTTTAAATTGTTAGCAGACAGTCATGGAGAACACGGAGAGGTCAGATGTTGAGAGGTCATGGCAGGGGTGATGCTGTTCAGACCCAGTGCTGGAACTTTCGCTTGTTTTCCCTCCAAGGCCCCCCAACGGCACGGTGGGCATGAATATGTAGCAGATCAGAGAGAAAATAACTCACTCGATCTGAGACTTCAAGACTTCGTGGCACTGACCTGAATGCAGAGACTTGGTTAGTAATAGCTTGATGACTTCATTGGTTCTGACTTGGCTACGTGGACAGCAGAGCATAGTGCGCCAGGCGTGCTAAGGAATCAGCGATATGCTTTCAGACAAACGTATTTGGCCTCATTTCCAATTGTCAAAAAACAGAGTAGAAGATGTTAACACAGCCAATAAGAAGTGGAAGTCCCAGCTGGCCTGATTTGATACATTTGGTTTTGGTCTAAGAGATTCGAGCAAGAATTTGAAGATGTCAACAATTTAATTCTAGGGAAACCTACCAACTCAGAATCTGTCAACAGTGGTGATGCTCAGAGCAAAGAACGTCCCTAAAAGCCACTTCAGAATGATTTTGACTATATTGACTGATGCTCGAGTTATTGTTGGGTTGACGGAGCTCCTCGTTGAGGCTTTGTTGGTCATTGGTGTACTTTCAAGCTAAAATAGCTTGTAAATTGTTTTAGAGTTGCTTTAAAACTAAAGCTGGACTTCAAGGTTCTTCAAAGCTTAAGTTGAACATCCAACAAAACACTTTCAATTTACAAAATTTGATTCGTAGAAGATTCTCCTCAATCTAGGATCAGGAGAAAGTGTTACGTTATGAGATTAGCTTGGAAGACATTGAAACTATGATGATGTTTTGACAGGAGAGTGGGCAGCCTTGGTATTATATTTATATAACATAATATTTATATTTATATATTTTTATATATTATATTTATATAACAGAATAGAACCCAATTGAATGGAACATGTTGTTGTGCCAAGCTTGGCGATTCCGCTGATTACAGCTCAGACCAACTCAATGAAGGTGTTCGACTGTCCTCTACACTCTTAAAAAGATGGTGCTTCAAAGGTTCTTTAGTAAACACAGTGATTCTATACAGAACCATGAAGACTCAAAGAAACATTTAAGCATGCTAAGGGTTCTTTGGGTTTTCACGGTTCCTTATAGAACCGTTGTCTTTACCGAAGAACCCTTTGGATGTTTAAATGCTTTACTTGCAGCAATCTTCAGATTGTTGGGGAATGTGTTGTATATGGTGCTATATAGCACCAAAAAGCCTTCTGCTATTGTTACAAGCAAAGGGTTCTTTGATAAAGACAGTGGTTCTATATGGAACCATGAACACGCAAATAACCCTCTGCCTGCTTAAACGGTTCTTTTGCACGCAACAATCTTCAAATTGTAGGAGAACGTGTTGTATATGGTTCTATATCACACCAAAAAGGTTCTGTTATTGTTACAAGCCTGACAATTGTAAAGATAGAAGAACACTTTTTGGTGCCTGACAGAACCATTTTCAAAAAGGTGAAACAAAGAGATTGGATGGATAATGTGTTGTACACATTTTTCTAATGGTTCTATATAGCACCAAAATGGGTTGTGCCAGTGTTGCTGCTACAATGTCAAATTTGTCAGATTAAGAGACCCTTATTAGTCCCACAAACGGGGCTCCGCATTTAACCCATCCGTGCAGTGAAAAACCACATACACACTAAGGGGCAGTGAGCACACCTGCCCGGAGCGCCCGGGGAGCAGGTGGGGGTTAGGTGTCTTGCTCAAGGGCACCTCAGTCACGTACTGTCAGCTCTGGGGATCGAACCGGTGACCTTCCGGGCCGGTTCCCTAACCTCCAGCCCACCACTGCCCCCAAACGATAAAAGAACCTTTGTAATGATAGAAAAACCATTTTTGGTTCTATATAGAACCACATACAACACATTCTCCATCATGCATGCAAGGGGTTCTTTGGGTGTTCAAGATTTTACATAGAACCATCGTCTTTACTCAAGGACCTTTGAAGAACCATCGTTTTAGACATTCAGATGGACGTTATGACTGGTTAGGTTTACTTGGGAAGGCTTGATTTCAGGATTACAGTGTTAATCTATCTAAGCTAAGCTGAAACATTGTGCAGCAGAATGCAGGATGCAAATTACTAAACAAATCTGTTCCATTATGTATTGTGCTACAGTGCCTGTAACTATGCCTCTGTGACTCGAATGCTGTTACTAATAGCTGTATTAGTTTAACAATTATGCTGCAGTGTTAAACAGGAGGTGGGATATTGGGGTAATCAGTCAAACCCTTCTGGATAACACTGCACCACTCTGCTGCGGCACCAGGCGGATTCCGGTGCGTTAGTTCCAGAGTGAAACATATTAGTGGAATGCGAGCAGATCCAGATGTCTGTTTTGGAGATCAGGAAGGCTCCAATCAGGGATAAAGGATCCCTTGTAATGGTTTGAGAACTGGATGGGTTGTAGACGTTCATTACACTCTTAAAAATAACGGTCGGATGACAGTTAAACATCCTTTAAAAGGCTGTTTAGGGAGCCAAGTGGTTCCTCTTTGGTGTTGCTCTAAGGAACCCCTTATTAGATAGTGGCCTTGATGAACCATGTTATCACTTTTATCACACATTATTTAAAAGGTAATCCAACTCAGTGCCAATCAAACGCATTTGTGAAATGCTCAGAGTTCTCAGAAAAGAGAATGCAAGCTTCCTTCTAGTACCATCGTCTTCTAAGACTAGTAAAAGGAAATGTTTTCCCTTAACATGCCTATCGATCCACCTGGCACTGCGCCCATGTTCATGTCTCTGCTGTTGTTTTAGTGATGCAACAGCCGTCCTCCGGTGTTTTTCATACATTCCAGATTATTATAACTGGACTTGTGTCAGAAACTATGAACGATTGAAAATACTCTTGTTTTGTGAGTTGAACCGGTTGCTAAAGAAATGGGGGCTTGGTGTCTTGCTAGGTTCTGATGGTTGATTATTGTGTTGCGTAACATTTTATCTCCATTTTTGTCATTTTTCAGTTTTTGGCAGAATTTGGAAATATCTGTTGCTCTTTACATTGTGCGTAAGTTTCATGATAAATGGACTAAAAGAAACGGCCCAAAATGGCTTGGAATGGCATCTGGTTCCATTGACTTGCACTAAAAGGAAAGGGTTTTTTTTTTCCTTCTCCTGTAAAGTTACCGTTTTGGAGATATGAGGTTTTGCTCCGACAGCAGCGAGATGTTTCTATCAATATGAACCCGATGTTAAACCATTTTTGGTGAAACTATTTTAAGGAACACGTATCGGGGAGATTATTAAGACATTTCATAATGGTTTCTTTACTATGCATTGAACTTTATTCATTATGATTAATCCATATAACTTGCTTAATAAACACTTCAGACATTTTTATGCAAATGATTGAGGATCGGTTGTCATTTTAATATTTTAAAACTATAAACTGCGTCACATCTCGTTCCTATTGGTTCTGGATGATGTCAGGTGATTTCTGATGTGCTTTAGAGTTTAATAAGTTTAATAGGGTCTTCAAGACGTGCATTTATTCTAAAGTCCAGTTTTATTCAGCTGTAAATAGATATTAATCTCATTTGCAAGTTCAATCACAAATTGAATTCCTATTTATTAGTATGTTAGTTGTCAAACAAACGTGTTACGTGATGTGTTATAAAATAAAGTGATACCTTTTTTATGAAGTACCAAAACATGGGTAGCAATTAATGACAAATTAATCACTATATGACTGAGTCAAAGCCGATGCCTAGTGATCTGTAGGTAAGGATGTTCTTCAGTGTGACAAGGCCTAAATATGACTTTTCTGCAATATTTTAATAGGTCTCTTATAATGAATACATCAGTTTTGTTACATTAGGTCTCAGTCACCGCTTGTGAAAAACTATCTATGGCACATTTTGTCTTGCGCTTCATTGGAAATTAATCAGAAATCTGGCTTCATTCACTTCCATAGGTATTTTAAAACTGTATTTTTGTTGCTCACCAATCCTTACATTGATACGTGTCTATGCTTCATCACTGAAGCAGAATATTTTATATGTGAATATGAAAAATTAGACAATAGTTGCTGTCGGGACATTTTTCAGCTTTGGCATAATTTGAAAATGCTGGTTGCCTTTTACATTGTGTGTAAATTTCATGATGTTTTGACCAAAACAAATTGGCCAAATTTACGTGGAAAGACGTCTGGTTCCATTGACTTACAGTAAAAGTGAAGTAGGTTTTTTGCTTCTCCTGTAAAGTTCCTATTTTGGAGATATGAGGTTATATATCTTTTCTCAATCGACATTATTATCCTGCCTTACCTCAGTACTCGTGACATACACTCTCAAAAAATGGTTCTTCACATGTTTTGGAATAATTTGAATAGATCCACGAACACTCAAAAACATTTGCATGCTTAAAGGGTTCTTTCCGTGGTGAAATGGTTCCTCAGATTTATGGAGAATGTGTTGTTTATGGTCCTACAAACCACCAAAAAGGGTTCTGCTATTGTCAAGCTTGTGGCAATAGGAGAACACTTTTTGGTGCTTTAAAAAATGCTCTATATAAAATGTGGACAACACATTCTCCGCCCGTCTGAAGAACCATTTACCACACAAAGAATCCTTTAAGCATGTAAGTGGTTCTTTAAGTATGCATGGTTCCACATAGAAACACTGTCTTTACTAAAGAACCCATGACAAACCAAATGTTTTGAGACTGTAGAGTGTTAAAGGACAATACTTGCACATAATACAATACACAGTTGTTCCAAACGTTTGACCTCCTCCAGGCAAATGACATGTTTTGTTGATTTTCTAAGTGAAAATAACACATTCTCTACAGAGAGCGCACTTATATATGGCCTTTTCTGCACATTTTCATGCATAATTTGTTTATTTGGTGAGTTTTTATTTAGATTTTATGTATAGTTTATATTTGTTGTTGACTAATACGCTACACTGAGCAAATGAAGAGTAATTGCGTATTAAAATGTGCAGAAGTGTGTTCTCTGTAGAGGCCTTTTGACTTATTTCCTCTTACTTTTGCACAGTTTAAAAACTCCAGTTGACTTTTATGTTGTGTTCAAATTTCGTGATGAATGGACCAATAGAAATGCTCCAAAATCTCATTACATGAACCTCCTTTAGATTTTTTACAGTTAAGATTTTGGCGTTTTGTTGCGCGGGCAATGATTATGTAGACTTTAAATCACAGAAAAGTGGCATAATGAGCACGAAATAGATTAATATGGGTCGTGTATGGCTGACGGTTCAGAAAGAGCCAGTGACTCTGTAGGTTATTGTTATGTATAACCCTGCAAGTCAGGGTCAGCGTCGTTGGAAGGTTGTTTGTGTCGCTGTTTGGGTCCTGATGAAAGATACAAATCACTGTTGTTTTTTAAGAATTTGCCTCAGCAGTGAGTTTATTGTAATACACATTAGAATAAAGTCGTATTCATAATTCAAATAAACAGAAAAACAATAAAAAGGAACAAGAATTTCTCGGGTCCATATTTTTCCTGGACACCTTCACAGCCGCCACAGAGACTCATTAATATCATCAATGACATCATGAGCTCAATTTACTGAGCACTGATTGGTCAAACCAGGAGCTGCTTTTTAACTACATATAATACTGGACTTCCTCGAGGAGAGGCTTGGAGATGGTTAAACACACACAACAACATCCAGAAAATCACTGTTTATTATTTATATGATTATATATATATATATATATATATATATATATATATATATATATATATATATGATCACATATAATAATGATTATATATATATATAATCATCATTAATAAATATTCTATCAATTTTGTTTATTCAAATATTAACACTTTTCTCAGCAAATAAAAACAAACTATGCAAATACATAGATTTTGCAAATGTGTCTTGGGGGTGCCTAGACTTTCGCACAGTACTGTATATATATATATATATATATCGCTGTGGTCAGAACAAAACCATGTCACACAGCAAAATAATCAGACTCACCTGTTTGTTGATTAGACCTCAACCAATTGTTTATCTTTATATTAACCCCTTAAAATTCCAGACTCATTGCTTTGCTGTAAGGAAGCCTTATTATGCACTAACTTCAGGGACTTCAGTGCAAACTGGCTGCGCTATTCTTAGTTTGTAGAAGTGTGCAATAAAACTTTATGCCTGTCGGCCATTTAAGGGGTTAGGTAATATAGACTGACCTGTACAATGCCCCCAAACCTCACCCAATTTATTTATCGAGAAATTGCTACAGGCCTAAAGTAGCTTTACTTAAAGTAATAAAAAAAATAAGAGCTAATTCACAGAAATCAACACACCGCTGAGAATGCTGGGCGGCTCCTTTTCTAGACGGCCTTCTGGCTGTTGATATTACGCGAGATGTAAAGCATAATTCAAGCGTCCGTAAATCTATCTTACTTAAAAGAGACGCGAAATTAATAGATACCTCTGTCATCAAGACACAGAGAAGAACTGGTTGAATACAGTTCAGTTTGTTTAGTTTGTTTGCTCTTCACTCAATCACGTTAATGAATTTTAACATTGGGAGTTAACGTGTCAAGGAATAGTTCACAGCAATCACTGCATAATTAGCGGCAGTAAGTGTCTAATCTGTAGTAGATGTTGAAAAATTGTAGAACCGTCTTTGGTTGGATAGTTAAATAATCAGCCACAGGTTCAGGGAACCTTCTCACATTTTTCAAACTGATGGCTAAAGCATCTGCCCATTGACTTATATTATGTTATGAATGAGTTTCATGGCAACAGATGTTCTGTGTGGTTCTAGCTATACACAAACACTTTGAGATGATTGTTTGTGGTAATCAGCCGTATGAAACAGACGCAGCAGACGGGGAATATACTGTAAAATGAGGGACTAGTCCTTTAATGTGGTGGTGTGATCATCAGTCTAGCCATCATTGTTGGATGCTCATATTGAGTGATACTGATATCTCTGCTTCTCTCCCTCTCTCCCTCTCTCTCTCTCTCTCTCTCTCTCTCTCTCTCTCTCTCTCTCTCTCTCTCTCTCTCTCTCTCTCTCTCTCTCTCTCTCTCGTCCACTCCCAGGCAGCTGTGTAAGGAGTTTACAGACCTGCTGGCGCAGGACCGCACTCCGCTGGGGAACTCTCGGCCGACGCCCATCCTGGAGCCGGGCATCCAGAGCTGCCTGAGCCACTTCAGCTTCATCACGCACGGCTTCGGCTCCCCGGCCATCTGCGCCGCCCTGACCGCCCTGCAGAACTACCTGACTGAGGCACTAAAGGGGCTGGACAAGATGTTCCTCAACAACCAGACCTCCAACCACCACACCCCCGGCGACGGGCCCGGCTCGAAAGGGGCCGACAAAGAGGAGAAACACAGGAAATGAGGCGCGGGGAAAAAAGGAGGGCGGCCGTGGTGATGAAGATGATGATGATGATGATGATGATGGTGGCTCTAAGAGCGCTGCTTTATGAGTCGTTTTTTGATGGTGTCCAGAGATTCTTTGTACTCGAGATTTATGACATTATGTTTTACGTTCTGTTGGGTTGAATGACACAATTAACGAAGAAAAGAAGACAGACGGGAGCGATGCGGAAAGGAAAATGAGACTTGGGACTCGACACTGCTGTGGCATTCATGCAATGTGGTGCGTGTGTGTGTGTGTGTGTATCGGTGTGTGTGTGGAACACATGATGTAGCCTGTCGTTATCCAGACCTCAAATATAAATCTGGCATCATTTGAGTTTTATAACATTTGAAAGGTACTTCAATCACACCAGAAAGACACTAGAAACAACATCAGACACGTCATGGCCAGTAGACTCACCAGTGTTAACATGGACATGTGCAGAAGTCAGAGACCACCCTTCATTTAGTTCATCTCCTGTCAAAACAGCCATTAAGTACAAGATAGACTTAATATATGACACGGGAGCCTCAGCAACCAAATACAGTATCAGGGTTTTCTGTATTCATTGCTGGCTTTGTTACCAGTTCCATTCATTTTGGAAGACAAAGTTCAGTTTTAGAAGTTGGACACAAGAAACACATTCAGTGATGTTGAGGTCTGGACTGTGGGGTAGTCAGTCTGTTGTTCTGAGACTTCAGATCTGAAGCAGTTTGATTTTCTCTTCTGTCTTCTCTCAAAGATGAAAGCTTTAAGGGCTGTTAATCTGATGGGGGGGGGGGGGGGGGGGGGGTGCGTTTTCGTGGTCTACCAGGTCTTTCAGGTGGTTGTTAGGAGTCCCATTTACTGTAGCCTTTATCATATCTCTTGAAAAATGAATAACGTCTACTTCATGGCCATTTTTACACATGTATGCATATCCAAAATAGTAACTTTACAGGAGAAGAAAAAACCCTGCTTCACTTTTAATGTAAGTCAATGGAACCAGACGTCTTTCCTAGTCATTTTGGGCCGTTTTGTTTGGTCTGTTTATCATGAAATTTACATACAACGTAAAGAGCAACAGGTGTTTTCAAAATATGATAAAAACTGAAAAATATGAGGTTTTGTTCTAACAGCTGCGAGATTACATTTACATTTACGGCATTTGGCTGACACTTTTATCCAGCGCGACTTACAATTTGATCATTTTACACAGGAAGGCCAAGGCGGTGTTAGGAGTCTTGCCCAAGGACTCTTATTGGTATAGTGTAGGGTGTTTGCCCAGGTGGGGATTGAACCCCAGTCTACAAGGCAGAGATGTTACCCACTACACCAACCAACCAGTGATATATACATATATTCACTACAGTTCAAAAGTTTGGCATCACTTTTCAAACGAATTATATTTGTTATTCTATAAACACTAACACTTCAAATAGAGCGGGTTTCAATACTCTTAGACAGCAAAAGGTACTTTAATGAACAATCCAGGCATTCTGGCAAAAACAATAACAAAGAAAACAGGAACATACTGTAAACATTTTGTCAAGATATTTGCCTCCAGATGGGATTATCACTTTATGGATATTAAAAGGTCCATATCATGGAAAACTGATTTTTCATCTCTTATAATTAGAGATAATAACCAAAATATTGTGATGTATGTATGTAAACACTGTTTACATTTCAAAACGTAATGTTCACTCTCCAGTCCACCCAGTCCAGATACGGACACTAAGCTAAGAAAAACAGCCCATTTTGAATGTGATACAAAAGCAAACACATTTACATATCCCACCTATTAGCCCCGCCCATTCACAGGGAAGTTATAAGAGTGGACTGCTTTTTGAATGAGGCTCATTGCAGGTTAATCAGAGCGGAGCTCATTTGCATATATCAGTGGTAAAGGCTGATATAAACAACCTGCTTAGTTCTAAGCTTAATTTCAACTCTAGACGGTCACAAAAAATTAATTATGGCGCATAAATTGGTGGGGGAAAAAATCACAAATCCAAAAAGTGTCTGTTATTTTTATTATAAGCCTGTAGTAACATCTGCTTAACTGTGATTCTTGAATCTCAGTTAAACAGATGTTACAACATGCTTATAATAAAAACAGAAGACATTTTAATTACTGCTCATTTGTTTATTACTACATGTTTATTACCACTAATTTGAAACAATGTCAAATTGTGAAGTTGTATATTAGTCTATGACTGCTGTGGCTTAATGTTATTGAAAATATTGCTGCCAAACTTTTGATCAGTAGTGTATATATATATATATATATATATATATATTACACAAAGTCATGTGCAAAAGTTTGAACACCCTGGTCTAAATTCCTTCAGTAATGACAACATTTCAGAACTTTAATTCATTTGTTTAATATATTAGAAAACATAAGACATAAAATATGCCACAGCTTTTACACAGGCCATGTGGGAAATGAACAAAAGCTGGCATTTGATCAAGGGGTGCTAATGCTTTCAGACAGGCCCGAGTGTGGAGCGTCCACTGGAGAAGAGACAGGTGACCGGCGGCGAGGCTGAGTTGACTCAGGCCTTAGGTCTGAATGAACGGTGGCCAGTCAGTGTTACGAGTCACAGAGCTTCGGCTCTGCTTTAGGTCCGTGATCTCACTCAGCCATGGTAGTGGTGTCGGCTTGGACTCAGCGCAGGGTGGTTCTGGAGGCTCCTTAGGGCTGAAGCAGGCGGATCTAGTGGTACTGAATGGGCCCATTCGAGCTACTGTATCTGACACCACCTCGTTTTGGCACACAGGCCCAAACGAACCCTTTATAGGCTCTCTATGTAGCCGAGTCTCTCGGTTCAGCCTTCCAAACCCAAATTCTCACCCCTCTCCGTTTCTCCACATGGACTGTGAGCGGAGTTTGTGGGTTTGTGGTTGGCTTTTCGTGTGCGCTGTTCCTCGTGCAGTCATGGCCCATTATTAACAGAAGTTCAGTTGGGGTCAGGTCAGCGGTTCCACCACCTGAGATGACCATTACTGCTGTTCTGCTCATGCCATCAGCCGCACAGCTGGTGTCGAATTAGGCTTCTTCGAATTTGTTTACGCATAAAATTAGGAGCAGAAACGTCACTTAATGGCTGTTACTATTGTTTCCTTTCATCTGTTGGTCACCACGTTGGTCAGTAGGCTGTTGGACATTGGAAGAGGTAAAGCAGCCTACAGGGCGGCCGTTGCGTCAGAGCGGAAGTCTGACTGAGCCAATCAGCGCGAGAGTCTAATATTTATGTTTGTACATATTTATTTATGCCTAATTTAATGGACGTTTGTACAGCTGGCTCGTCTTTCTGTGACCGTGTCCCTGTGCGTGGGTGAACGCTTGGTTTAGGTAGCATCTTGTAATTTTTATTTTTCATTATTTTATCTTTTTTTTTTCCAGATTTTTCTTTTTTTTCATAGACGACTTGTTATATGGTGACGGGTAGAAGTTGGTTCTTGTCCAGTGATTTTCATTTATATATATATATATATATATATATATATATATATATATATATATATATATATATATATACATATATATATATTTAAAAAATGAGAATAAATCATGTGTTTTATTGTAAATGCTGGTTGTGCGTTTCACTTTAACAAACAAACAAACAAAAATGTTTCGTTTTTTTTTACGTTTTAATCGCTAAAAATAGCAACAAAAAAAAAATCAGCGATCTCAACATTTTTGGGTGGTCAACACTTTTACACACGTGTCGCGTGACGTTTACAGCCGCGGTGCGTTCAATTTCGCACATTTAAATATTTAAAACACTTTTATGGATTTACAGGCGCGACTTGAGGAGATGACCAAACCAAACAATCAAATAAAATAAATAAAACAAAACTCAGACAAACTTGGTCTCAGAGCTTTTCCTTCTCGCATTATTATTATTATTATTATTATTATTAATATTAATATTATTATTATTAATATTATTATTAATATTATTATTATCTAACGCAACCTTTACAGATCTGCAGTCAGGGAGACTAATTTAAACTATTAGACTAAATATTAGCCTTTAAAATGTGATAAAAATGTGATAAAAGTAACTAAACCCTGGTGTTCAGCCTCGCTCGTGCTTGCAAGTGACCGGTTGTATCCTCCCTTCACGCGCTTCACCGGGGACAGAGCAGCACGAGCCTTCATTCGCCCCTTCCGTGCACCCCTACCACCCCCCCCCCCCCCCCCAAACCCCCACATCCCCACACCCCCCAACCCCTCGGCTGGTGTATTTAATGCGGCGGGAGGAGCTGAGCGCGTGGCCTGCGGGTTCCGGCTCGCGACTCATGAAGCGGAAAGTATTGAAGAAGCCACGAGCGGAACCCGCGGCGCAGCGGGATCAGCGCGGGGACTGGAGGCACACACACACACACACACACACACACACAACCAAACAGCGCCCGAAACACGACCTAACACCCCCAGAGCCAAGCTTTTAACCTCCCCCCCACCAAAGACACCCACCCACCCACTCTGCAATATCTCTGAAGCCCCCCGTGTATGGGGTTTGTAATCTGATAACCGCAATTAACCCGCTGACCCAAAGCATTTTATTCATCTAACCCCAAAATATTGGAAGGGAAAGCAAATGAAATAACTCAGTAAGTTGTAGGGTGGTCCGAGAGGGGCTTTGTCTCCTGTTATTATCTCTGCCGCAGCGCGGTGAAGTCCTAAAGCTCTGTCTGACCCCCAGGGCTTTTACACTGATAGCCTATATACAGTCTGTACACGCTCAGAAAGCCAATAGAGGAAGGCGCGGTGGACTGAAACATCGATATCGCGATATTATACCTCAGTTCATCGGTTTGATATTAGGTAGAAAGTACAGTCTAATTCACAGGCAGCAATGTCGCCAGCAGCTTACTGTTAATTTACAGTGTTTATACACTACTACAGTGTAAAAACGTAGCTCGATAAATTAAAAATGACCACGTGGGAACAAGTAAATCAAGTGCTTTTAGTCAACATAAATAAGCCATTTGAATGAAAGATTCAATCAGTGTCGTTTTTAGAGCTGAAGAAAACTAGTTCAGTTGCAGTGCACACTCTGAAAAAGGTTCTTCAAGAGTTCTTTATTAAAGGCAATGGTCCTGTTGAGAACTGTGAGTTCTGCATTGAGCCATTTCACGTAAAAGGTTCTTCGCATGCTGAGATGGTTTTTCAGGTTGGGAGAGAATGTGGACTGAACCAAAAAGGGTTCTATTATTGTTGCGACGTCAAGCTTGTAACAATAGTAGAACTTTTTTGGTGCTACATAGGACCATTTTCAAAAAGGTTCTATATAGAGCCGTATACGTGCGTTCTCGATCAGTTTGAAGAACTATTTCACTGCGCACAGAACCAAGCATGAAGTGAGTCTATTTATGCTATGTAGATAATCGAGTCATTCTCATGAACTAAGAACCCTTGAAGAACCATCTTTTTTAACAGTGTATGAAATTACAGTCTTCTTCTTCTTCTTCTTCTTCTTCTTCTTCTTCTTCTTCTTCTTCTTTCGGCTGCTCCCTTTAGGGGCCGCCACAGCGGATCGTCTGCCTCCATCTTGCCCTATCCATTGCCTCCTCTACTTTCACACCAACCATCTCCATGTCCACCTTCACTACATCCATAAACCTTTTCTGAGGTCCACCTCTTCTCCTTCTACCCGGCAGCTCCATCTCCAACATTCTTTGCCCAAAATATCCACTATTCCTCCTCAACACATGTCCAAACCATCTCAACCTGGCCTCTCTGGCTTTATCAGTAAAGTGCTGTAATGTTTCAGTACTTTACTGTCATTTTTTAGTACTTTACTGTAATTTTTTAGTACTTTACTGTCATTCTTCAGTACTCTACTGTCATTTTGCATTACTTGACTGTATTTTTAAACAATAAAAAGTGAAAAAAGTAAAAAGTGGCTCCTCAGATCAACCTAAAAATGACCATATACAGTAAGAAGCAACTGAACAATTTTTCCAGCTCAGATTAACTTGATTGCTTATTTAGGTTGAGTAAAACAAATTAATTTACTTGTTACCACATGAAGTCATTTTTTAGGTAGATCTGACAAGCCACTTTTACAGTGTTCTACATAAAACAAAAAGTTCTGCTATTGCTACAAGCTTGACATCATAAAACTGAAAGAACCCTTTTTGGGGCTGTACCTACTTTTTCCTCAACCAGAAGAACCATTTCACCATGCAAAGAACCAGTGGTTCAATGCAGAATTCACACTTTTAAATAGGACCATTGCCTTTACTAAAGAACCCTTGAAGAACCATGGCTGTAGGTAAGAGTGTAAATTACAGCACTTCACTGTATTTTAACGCACAAGTAGTAACGAGAAATTGAACTTGTATTTGAGCTCAGAAATGACATTGATTGACAGAATCATTCATGCAACGTAATTGATTACATTTTACAGTACAGCTGATTACGGTATTGGTACTGTTTGTCCTGCTCTGCTGTATTTCTAGTGTACAGTTTGTACGCAGTCTGATGTGAACCCATAGCTGGCTGACGAACCTCAGTTTTATCAAATTATTATGATAATAATGATAATAATGATGATTATAATGCAAATCTATCCAGCAAATTTCTGGCAGCCAAAGCTTGAATGTTCATACACTGTAAAACAATCAGTCTCATCAGTTCAACTTAACATAAAGTATTTCTTGTAGTAACAAGCAATGGAAGTTTTATTCAATGTAAATAAATATTGAGTTATGATTGAAAGTATCTTTCATTCAAAGTATTTATGTAGGTTGAGTAAAAATAGGTCATTTATATGAAGATTATTTTTTAGGTTGAACTCATAAGCCACTTTTACAGTGTGCATACAGCCACATGAACAACAACAACGACGACAACAACAAACAAACAAACAAACAAAAGAACATCAGGCTATTTTTCCAAAAGTAACATAATGTTACTGGATGAACTGCACACTCAAAAAGGACGGTCCCTCAACTTTGAGTTCCGTATAGAACCATCGCATGCTTAAATGGTTCTTCACAAGGTGAAACGGCTCTTCAGACTGATGTTCTACACGCTTCTCCAGAGCACCAAAAGGGTTCTGCTCCTGTTACAATGCCAAGCTTGTAACAACAGAAGAACTCTGGTGCTGAACAGAACCTTTTTCAAGAAGGTTCTACATGGAACCATACACAAAACATTCTCCATCAATCTGAAGAGCCTTTTCGCCATGCAAGCAACCATGGCATGGTTCTATACTGTACTTGTGGTTCTAAACAGAAGTATTCCCTTTATTAAAGAACCCTTGGAGAATCGTCTTTTGAAGCTAAAACGCAGTCATGGCTGGAAAATCAAAACATCAGACGTATTCGAAGAGAAACTGTCGAAGAACAAATTAAAGCTAATTAACGAAACAAGGCTTGCTGGGAAGCTCCGCCCCCATCGCTACAGTATTCAGAGACAGGCTGCACAATATACAGGCCACTTTCCCAACATGCTTTGTGACTAACAGATAATTACTGTAAAAATACACGTCTTTACCTTTTTTGACAAACTGTTTACCCTGAATGCCTCACTCTTTACAGCAACCTGCAATATGGAAGAAGTACGGAACATTTCCGTAGAATTAGTGCTGTAAATTTACGGCAGTTTTACAGTGTGGGTTACTGCACCAACCAAATGGCTGCTTTAAAGAAAATTGTTTTCGTGAATGGGTTATTGATTGTTTTGTTTGCTGGCTTTGCAGCGCAGATATTTCCTGTACATCTGAAGATGCTGCAGCAAATGTACAATCTGAAGAAAGTACAGTACCGACAGCACGTATCTTGGGTTTTTGCTGATGATAAATAATGATGCGTTGGGTGAAATGAAAGATTTCTAGACAAACTTACCAAATCAGACATTCTTGACAGTGGTGGAGACCAGGGCCAGGAACCAGGGGCAGCAACGTCTTCTTAGTTTTTATATGTATTGTTGATCATGGAAATGTAGGGGTAAATTAGTACTGTTTTGCCTTATAATGTACGTGTCTGCCACCCCGTATGGGAAAAATGATATTTTAGACCAAAATCGTCTTTAAAACGAAACAGAAACAGTAATAACTTTCTGTGAGGGAGCTTTTTTGAGGTGGACGTTTGGTTCCTATCACCACCACTGTGAACAAAACTGGCTAGGTTTATCCAGCACAGAGCATTTCACAACAAACCACTCTGAATGTCGTTGTTTACATCATAACAATTGAATTATACAGGCAGCCATTACCTAAAGTTTGCTAATATGCTAAAGTCAGTCTTTCACTGGTCAGTTGGTTCAATTGGCCGATAAATTTGGGGGCAGTCGTGGACTGGAGGTTAGGGAACTGGCCCCGTGACCGGAAGGTTGCCGGTTCAATCCAGTGCCGACAGTCCATGACTGAGGTGCCCTTGAGCAAGACACCTAACCCCCAATTGCTCCCCAGGCACCGTGGATAGGGCTGCCCACCGCTCCGAGCAAGTGTGCTCACTGCCCCCTAGTGTGTGTTTATTCACTAGTGTGTATGTGGTGTTTCACTTCATGGATGGGATAAATTCAGAGGTGGAATTTCCCCGTTAGTGGGATAAAAAAAAGTATCACTTAACATAAAACTCGAAGCTGAAGTTGACTTTTTAATTTTGCACTGGAGCTATGAGGCTAATTTCAAACTTTAAAATGTTTAAAAGTGGCCTTAAATAATTTGAATAAGATGCTTATGATAGTCTAAGGTAGATCTAATAATAATAATACTCACATCTCTTCTTTGCGGAATCATATACTGAAGGGTCTTAAGGAGGATAAAAAACGTCTTCCTTGATTGTGTAATAAATAGTTCTTAAAGTCTGTGATCAATGCTCTGTAGAGCTGTTCTCTATTCAATGATCTGAGATGACCAGAAGTTGCACGAGATGTAACTTAGCCCATGTTGTACTGAAAGCCCCCCCCCCTCCAACAATGGTTATCCAGCCTCACAGACAGCCGTGCGCTGTTGGGGGGTTGGGGGGGGGGGGCTTAGGGGTGTGTGTAATTCCAGCTTGAGGCTGAACATCCCCCTTCAAACACCCCCCCCCCCCAAACTGATCAACCTGGATATTTCATTATTCATTAATTTACTGTTTAACAAAATCCAGTTCATTATCGCAGATGGAGAGTCAGAGTGAGGCGTGGAGAATCAATACATTTCATCCCCTCTCTCTCTTTCTTTCTCTCTCTCTCTCTCTCACTCTCTCTCACTCTCACTCGCTCTCACTCTCTCTCACTCTCTCTCTCTCTCTCACTCTCTCTCTCTCTCTCTCTCTCTCTCCCTCCCTCTCTCTCTCTCTCTCTCGCTCTCTCTCTCTCTCTCTCTCTCTCTTTCTCTCTCTCACTCTCTCACTATCGCTCTCTCTTTCTCTCTCTCCTCTCTCTTTCTCTCTCCTCTCTCTCTCTCTCTCTCTCTCCTCTCTCTCTCTCTCTGTCACTCTCTCCCCTGTTTTTTATTATTATATTCAACATTCCGAAACAGCTCGACATCGTCATGAATAATAAGCAGAGCAAGGCTGTCTGAGCCACCCCACGCGACACGGTCAGGATTTCTAATACAGCAGCAGGCCAGACAAGGAGGGCCTGAGAGGATATGGACAAGATATAAATAATTATATACAAAAAATGGACCAAGCACTATAAACCATAGTATAACTACATATACTAATATACGCATATATATATATATATATGTGTGTGTGTGTGTGTGTGTGTGTGTGTGTGTGTGTGTGTGTGTGTGTGTGTGTCTATATATATATATATATATATATATTGCTGGTAGGAAACAGAATGCTTACAAAAATTGTAAGTGTAAGTGTAAATCAGTGAAACACATCTTCTGCAGAGAGCACAATTCTGCTCATGCTGAATTTAGCACTCAACATCGTTTGTTCTCCTCAGGAATTTTTCAATGAATGCTTCTGTAGATGCGACTCGCCATTGTATCAAATGAAAAGCTGCACAGACGTTTTCATTCTGCTTCAGTCTGCTGTGTTTTATGGTCTCCTTCTCTGTTGGTCTCTCTCTCTCTCTCTCTCTCTCCCTCTCTCTCTCTCTCTCTCTCTCTCTCTCTCTCTCTCCCTCTCTCTCTCTCTCTCTCTCTCTCTCTCTCTCTCTCTCTCTCTCTCTCCCTCTCTCTCTCTCTCTCTCTCTCTCTCTCTCTCTCTCCCTCTCTCTCTCTCTCTCTCTCTCCCTCTCTCTCTCTCTCTCTCTCTCTCAGGCTGGACTAACAGTGCAGTTCGGTCTTGTCGAGGTTATGATGTGGTGCATGGTTAATCCAGTGCGTGTCTCATTAACTGAGTATGTTTCTCTGAGCAGTTGGGTCTCGGGTTCCTGCATGCATAACCTCAGCTCTATTTACTGCTTCACTGAATGCCCTCTGGACCTGCGCCTACACCTCACATGCTGCTTCCTGCACCGGGGGCCTCTGCGCCAGGGCCTTTTTCATCCTTCTGCTAATGCAGGGTTCCTCTATACTAGGGCCCATTATTCATCAGCACTGGGACCACCTATACACTTCAAATATAAAGGAAAAATATATATTAGCTCAAACTCTACATTAAATGAAAAATGTAACCATCGCTTCATGTGTTGCCTACAGCAGCGCGATGATGGTCTTCACAGTGACATTTAACCACTAAGAAAACACCCCCTGATGGTGCATCTTGAAGGTGGGAGTAACATTTCACAAGCTAACTTGGTTGAAGGTGGTTGATTGTACGGCATTGGATTTGTGCAATGCATGCTGGGTATTGTAGTGAGTGAACTTTAACGGACGAAATGGAAAAACGACAAATTCATGAATTCTGTCCAATTCTCAGGCTGAACGTTAGAATGGTGAGCTACTGAATATTACATACCCTAACAAATCCTATATCCTATATCCTATATTTATATACATCGAATAGAAATGTAGACAATCAGCCCAAGTGTTGTTTCTTAGGTTTTACACAAGAGATCAAAGGCTAATAAATCTAGCAAGTGAAACCAGGCCCGACTCCACCTCCACTTTAAAGGAATAATTGGATGAAAAATCTAATTATCACAAATTTTTGAGACACTTTATCCAAAATGCAAAATGTAACCATTGATTCCTTCATTGTAAACATGCCTACTTCCCTCCTGTGACTGCATAAATTTACATTTTCTCCAAACGGCTGCTTTAAATTCCCAGAGAAAACACACAGGAGTAAAATGCTGAAAGTGTTTGTATGATACTAAATTGGAGTGTCCTATTAAACAGCCAGGAAAGCCTGAATGAAAACTATGAGACATAATGATGATGAATCATGGCTTAAAAATCGCTGATCAGGCCTACCTGAGAACTGTGTGGGCGTGGCTACTGAGCAGCTTGATTGACAGCTCTTTATTGATCACTCTCACACTCCACCCCTCATACAGAACTAAGATCATTATCCAGCTTTTATGTAAGGAAAAGAGTAACGGAGGAAAAGACGTGCAGATGGACAAATGAGCAATATTAGTGTACAGATAAACGAATGAACGAATGAGGGGCAGCTACAGACAGGTGGTCTTCTCTGACTCTGAAACTGTTTTGTGTGGGCGGGGCCAGAGATGCAGCCTTGTGATTGGTCAGGGGAATGCTTTCGGAAGCATTACCCAAGAGTAGGACTGCGGTTTACATGGAGAAGAGAGAAATATGGTGAAATATATGGGGAACTGGAACATCATTCAAAGGATATAAACTTAGTACTTGTTTACTGTTCACCTGCAAGAACAATTAGAATGAAATTTTAGGTTTGAGGTTCCCTGAAGTCTTTAACTCTGTGTTGACGTTCATTCTACCCAGACTGACCCGGTGAGACGTCTGAAAGAAACTGCCTCGCAAAAGAATATAAAGGCAGCTGTTTAACCCCTTTACTGGCCGAGAGGCCCGAAGTTTTATTACACCCTTCTATAAACTAAGAATAGCTCAGCCAGTTTGCACTGAAGTCCCTGTAGTTACTGAATAATAAGCCTTAGTGTGTAATAAGCCTGGGACTTTAAGGGGTTAAACGTGTTTAAATGTACAAATACCATAACATCTAACTCCACTTCACTCTCTCTCTCTCTCTCTCTCTCTCTCTCTCTCTCTCAGAGGTGTGTTGAGGCTGCGTGTGGGGTTTCAGCCTCATGAATATCTGCGTTAATGAATACCGGCGTCGAGCTTTGATGTTCGTTGTAACCCGCTCTGACCCCTCACATTAAGTTCCTGTTTTATTCACAACCTCAAATGGACAACATCCCCCACATGCAGAGCCAAGAGAAACCACTCTGCATGCAGGAGCTTATGAAATTATTGGGAAATGCTCTATTACATTAAGTGCTCAACAAAGTTTAAGGACTCCACTGAGCAAGGTGACCCTTCCAAAGGTCATTACAGTGAAAACTTTATGGCTTTGGCCTTCAACTGACTTCCAGGGCCGCCACCAGATTTCAACATCCGACGTCTCTGATGAAGTAGTTGGGATGTGTCTAGAAATCCGAGATTCTTTGTGAGAGAGTATTTTTGTTACAGTTCTATGTGAAAGCAAAATAGTCCGTACTCATCTATGGAGTGCCTGCAGAATGCCTGTACAATTTCAAGATCTATTAGAGCTTTACTGCTCGCTTTCCTGGCCGTGAATATCCATAATTCTCATTTCTGGCGACTCCAACGCGCAAACGCACCAGGATTAATCTGTTACTCAGGCTAACACTGGTGTCAGACATGTTCACAGGTCCTTTTGTGGGAGTCCAAGTCAAGTCTTGAGTCTCTGGGGTGCAAACGCAAGTCTTATAGGGAGAAATTTTAGGTTAGTCTTTTTTGCAGCTGCTACGTTTCACAAAAGTAAGCCCCTCAGGTTTGGCACGGTGTCAAATAATGAATGTTTCATCATAAAAAAACCTCCAGTCTGAAAGATAGAACTGAGTCACTACATGCAGGGAAGGATGGAGGCAAAACAACTTCAAATGTATGGCCAGTACATAGCATGCAAGCTAGCAAGTTGCTGGGGAATCAGGGATGTTTACTGTCTAGAAAAAGAAAGCAGCAAAGCTTCAGTAAGTTTTAAGGAACATAATCTGTAACCTCCGAAAACCTCAGCTAAATTAGCCAACAAGCGGTGAGACAATATTCATAACAGCTAGCATACTCGCTAATTTACATTTACGGTGTTTGGCAGACGCTCTTATCCAGAGCGACTTACATGGTCATTTTTTACACAGGTAGGCAAAGGTGGTGTTAGGAGTCTTGTCCAAGGACTCTTATTGATATAGTGTAAGGTGCCTGCCTAGGCAAGGGATTGAACCCCAGTCTCCAGTGTAGAAGGCCGAGGTGTTAACCACTATGCTATACAACCATGTAGTCAATAAATCTACATGCCAGCCAACAATTTCATGCCTCTTTGTTTAGTAAATGTAGTCCTTCATTTTATCAATCAGAGGTTTTTTCTGTAGTTAAGGCTACATTTTACAGTCTTGTTAAACACTTTTGCTGTGAACCTGACCAAAGAGTTTCAGTTAGTTGTTAGGAATGAAAAACAGCGGCAGCAGCTCTATCAGGACTCCTTACTGAAAGATCACTGTAAAACTGCTATAAGGTAAAGTGTATACTTTGTACACTAATCTGTCAGAAGATTAAAATAATCAATCGTCGGTGCTTTGAACCCCTTAAAATCCCAGGTGTTTTACATTCTAGGGCTTGTTATTTAGTAACTACATGAACTTCAGTGCAAACTGGATGAGCTACTCTTTAGTTGCAGAAGTGTGTAGTAACTTGCCAGTGGGCCCTGACCATTTAAGGGGTTAGTCTAGAATCGCCATTAGCTACTAAAGTCCCATAGACAGTTTTGACATTCATGGCCTGAATTGAAGGCCTAGCTCTAATAGCCACAGTTCTCCACTGATTAGATGGAATGGGATTTTTGCAGGCGTTCCGTAAGGCTTGTCCGCCTTTGGAAAAATGTGCTACATAAGGAAACATCAGTGGGTGGAGCATAGATACATCAGTTGTATTCAAGATGAACTAGGAGCAGCCTTTTGTGGCCAGTCAGTGTGTCTGACAGTGTGTATATGTGTGCGTGTGTGTGTGTGTGTGAGACAGTCTGGGGTTGTGTGTGTATTTGCAAGGATCTGTGTGTGTGTGTGTGTGTGTGTGTGTGTGTGTGTGTGTGTGTGTGTGTGTGTGTGTGAGACAGTCTGGGGGGGTGTGTATGAGCAAGGATCTGTGTGTGTGTGTGTGTGTGTGTGTGTGTGTGTGTGTGTGTGTGTGTGTGTGTGTGTGTGTGTGTGTGTGTGTGTGTGTTATCATTAAACAGATGCTGAGCAGTTGTGACACAGCTGCCAGTACAGACGAAGGAGGAAAGCAGGTCAAGGTTACAAGTCCAGGACACACTCATCACCTCAAGCAAAACACACACACACACACACGCACGCACGCACGCACGCACACACGCACACACACACACACACACACACACACACACACACACACACACACACACACTATGTCTGTTTATTTTGCTCCCATTTAATATTAAGTCACTAATATTTATCTGTCTCACAGTAACAGCAAACGCTCTCTTATGTAATTACACCTGTAATATGTTGAGGGTAATTACATTTATATTAACTGCTGTCTTTCCAAAAAACCCTTTCTGACAATAACAGGAGGTCAGTAATTACCACCACGAGAGTTCTTACACAGGAAATGAAGACTTTCTGAACACTTAGCTAACTGTAGTAGCATGCTTCTGTTGTAATGTGCTAAGCTAACTAAAGCTCGGGCTTTAAATTGTCCTGTAATGTAAATTGCTTGTTTTCTCAGTGTAGAGATGTTGATGCTCTCAAGGCACCCACTGGCACCTAACAGCAACCGAAATGTTTACATTAGCCTGTCTATCAAAAGTAAAAATATTATACAATAGCAATAATGTCCATGATTGTGTGTGTGTGTGTGTGTGTGTGTGTGTGTGTGTGTGTGTGTGTGTGTGTGTGTCATTAGCCACTTGACCTGAAGGCACACACGGTCATTCACTTCCTTTTCTTTCTTTTCAAAAGCCCTCTCTCTCCCTTTCCTTCACTCCACCTCTCTCTTGCTGTTTCTCTTTTTTCTTGCTCTCTCTCTCTCTCTCTCTCTCTCTCTCTCTCTCTCTCTCTATATATTTGTCTTTCTCTGTCTTGATGTTTCTCTCTCTTTCTCTCTCTCACTCATGTCTGTCCCACTCTCTGTCTCTTTTGCTCTTTTTCTGTCCTTTTCTTCTCTTACTCCCACCCCCCTTTAAGGAGAGGAATGTTTAAGTTTTTAATGTACAGCTGAATGTGTGTGTGTGTGTGTGTTTATGTGTGTGTATGTGCAAGAGAGAGAAAGAGAGAGTGGAGTAAGAAAGAAAGAACAGACGGCATTCATGAAAAAAAAGATCTACATGACTGTTAATGAACTCTATTGCATTTGGCTTGAACAGTCTGCTGAACACTGGGGCAGCAACAATAGCAAAGCAGAGCGATAGAGAGTCAAGCTCTCTCTCTCTCTCTTTATCTCTCTCTCTCTCTCTCTCTCTCTCTCTCTCTTTATCTCTCTCTCTCTCTCTCTCTCTCTCTCTTTATCTCTCTCTCTCTCTCTCTCTCTCTTTATCTCTCTCTCTCTCTCTCTCTCTCTCTCTTTCAGCCTTGGCACTGTGACCTTATATGCTGACTAAATCCATGCCTCTGGCATTTGTTACTCACACATCGATGAGCTACCATGCATGCATGTCCACACACACACACACACACACACACACACACACACACACACACACACACACACACACACACATAAAGCACTAGTTATTTTCACTTCTAGCTGACCATATTTGTGAGTTCAGTGGAGATGGCATGACATGGTGGTTGGTTAGTGTAGTGGTTAACACCTCTGTCTTCTACGCTGTAGACTGGGGTTCAGTGCCCCACCTTGGCAAACACCCTACACTACACTAGTAAGAGTCCTTGGGCAAGACTCCTAACACCAACTTCACCTACCTGTGTAAAAATGATCAAATTGTAAGTCGCTCTGGATAAGAGCGTCAGCCAAATACCGTAAATATCAAGTGTGATATACTGATATCACTACTGAGTATCGGCTGACTGGGACAATGTCATCAGAATGCAGACATGAACTATTTGCATTCAGTCCATGTTGCACTTTGAAGATGCAGCATACAGAACTTTTCGAGGAATAACTTTAGAATACCTACCCGCTGAAGAAACAATGCTTATTTATTAACTATTAATTTTTCATTAGTTTATAAAAATTGGAGCATATAAATAATCATTGAGCAGTTCTTAAAGTTTTCAGTTGTGTTTATTTGTAGTTGCGATAGTAGTAGAATGCCTCAAACCCCAAGATGAGCTAACGTTTTTTTTGAAGAACCTATCATTAAAATCCTATCATTGGGTTCTTTGCAGCACCCAAATAGGTTTCAGGCCATACTTGATAAAATGATCTTAAAATTCTGAATGATTTCAAATCAAGCTTCTTCAAACATCTTAATGTTTTGATTAAAAATGTTTCATTCTGAGCAACTTAGTGAGTCAGAACTGTGCACAGCGGTGGTGATAGGAACCAGATGTCCATCTCTAAAAGCTCCCATACAGAAAGACTGTTTTACAAGAGTTGTACGAAGGTTCTGGCCTCAAACATATCGCTGTTTTATGAAGAAAACCTCGGACCTCCATTTTTGAGGTTTTTCAGTTTTTGACAGAATTTGAAAATGCCTGTTGGTCTTTACACTGTATGTGAATTATAGGATAAATGGACAAAAAGAAATGATGCAAAATAACTTGGAAAGACGTCTGGTTCCATTGACTTACATTAAAAGTGAAGTAGGTTTTTTCCTTCTCCTGTAAAGTTACCGTTTTGGAGATATGAGGCTTTCTTCCGACAACAGCGATATTCTTTGAAAATGTATTAATCCATTTTATATCATACCACTCTGAATGACTTTGTTGATAGACTTCCCCTTTAAGTTCCTCAGAGAACTGCCCTTTTCAAAAGGACCCCTGGAGGCTCCCTGGCAAGCCAAGGAACCTGAAATGGTGCCTTGAGTATCATTTCACTTTAACAGTGACTGACACCCATCGACACAGATGATAATAATTATTATTGTTCGATAATAACTCACATTGTGTAAATTGAAATGCTTTATTCATAATTTACAGTATATTGGGAACAAAACAAATCAAGACATGATAAAAAAATGTATTGTTTATTATTAATAATAATTAATAAGCTATCATTTTCTCTTTATTGGAAATTATTATCGAGAAATGGAAGGAAGAGCTGTTTAACTGGCGAGATTTGGTTATTAGTTTTCAAACGTGAGGCCCTGTGGATGTCAGTTTCTTTGAATGCTGTACAGATTTCCTAATTATCATGCAATCACTTACAGTTTATCACCAAAAACATCCACATTTTTGCAGGTTTGAAACTGCATCTTCAAAAAATCAGTGACCCCAAACTTTTGGGTGGCAATGTAATGTATTTGTGTGTGTGTGTGTGTGTGTGTGTGTGTGTGTGTGTGTGTGTGTGTGTGTGAGAGCGAAAGAGAGGATTAAATGGACTGTGTGGAATATGTGAATATCTAAATCTAGATGTATATATCTCGCCTTCTTCTCTACTGTAATCTTCTGTGTGTGTGTGTGTGTGTGTGTGTGTGTGTATCTCAGCACTGTTGATGTCCAGCAGATGTATATCCTTGTCGACGGCAGTGCCGAACACTGATTGGTTGAGACATCGGTGCAGGGAGGAAGATGTTGATTGCTAAGGACAGCATGGTGAGCCTTGTGTGTTAGTGTGTGTATGTGTGTGTGTGCTCGGATGTGTGTGTATGGCATTATATGACTGAGTGTATGAACGTGTGTGTGTGTGTGTGTGGGGGGGGTGACGAGGAAGCCTTGTGAAAGGCCCATCTGCCCTGGTGTAAGCCCACCAGTCATACTGCCAGGATGGGCAACGCAACGGACGCCTAAACTCCGTCTGACAAGGACCCGCAGAGAGCAGAGTGCCATCCAACATAAACAACCGCACTGCTCACACTCATGACAGTCTGCCTCGGTGTGTGTGTGTGTGTGTGTGTGTGTGTGTGTGTGTGTGTGTGTGTGTGTGTGTGTGTGTGTGTGTGTGTGTGAATGAATGTGTTCGTTCAACACCAGTCTGTACCTCTAGGCTGAGAAGCCTTTTCTGTCAACGTCTACATGCTGAGCAAAAAGAAATATTGCTTATTGCTTGCACGATATGTTTACTTATTCACAATGTAGAATTTTTTAACAAATTGTTTTAACCACATGTAATGAAATTAAATAAAACATTTATCATACCAGGAAAAAAACGAATCGTTTGAGCAGTATTCATTTGGAATAAATCCAGGAGTAATCTTTCAAGCTTGCAATTTCGAGTTGCTCTACTGTAGGTCCTACTGTACATCTAACCTAAACTACAAAGCTGTCAGCAGTCCGAAAACATGTACTTGATTCAAATATGCACAGGATTTCTTTTTTTAACATCTATACGTTTTTTTGCCAAACAATATACACTAAAAATAAAAAATAACATTTATGTATGCATTTTTATCAAGTAAACATCTTATTTTTTTTTTGGCTAGAAGAACCATTAAATAAACTCTGTGGTGTTCCACAGGGCTCTACTCTTGGTCCTCTGCAATTCCCCTACCACAAAATACATAACCGACAGCAGTCTAAAAAAGTTCCATTTGACTCAAACATGTACATAATTTTCACATGTATAAAATATAATACATCACTGGTGGTGCCAAAAGTAAGTAAACTGAAAAAAACCCGTTTGATACATAGGTTATGTAGTACGTTCTGGAACAAATGCAGAAGCCCAAGAGTAGAGCCTTGTGGAACACCACAGCTAACCCATAAGCTAGGTGACCACATTTGCACTGTTGAAATTGTTATTTTTTGAGTAGCTAAAGTATATTTTAAGTGGACAAAAATTTACATTCAAAAACAATAACTGGCACACTCCTTGAATGTGTATCCTATGAAAGCGAACGGCTGACAGTGGATTAATCAGGATCTTAGCATACATGTTAATTACACTCACTGTATGTTACTCACACTCATAACATGCTATCATTTATCTAGGTCAAAGTGCACAGTGCCTGGAGCAGCCACATGTGTGTTGCCAAGTGCAAGAAAATGATTATTTGTATACATATATCTTTTCTCAGTGAGGTTCTTCTCGATCAGCTACACGTCCTTTCAGACCCACAGCGCTGAGCGGTCTTCTCACAGTGGACGGATGGACAGAAACACCTGTGGATGTTTTCAGATCTGAAGCAGCTTGATGTTCTCCTCTCTCTCAGAGATCAAAGCTTTCAGTGCTGTTTATCTGATGGGGGCAGTTTTGGTGTCTACCGGCTCTTCCAGGTCGTTATTGGGAGCCCAGTTTTCTCTGCAGCTTTTAAAATCTTTTCAAGTGCAAATTTGTAAATTCCTGGGTTTTTTTTTCAAGATTCAAACTAAATGAACTTTGAATATCTGTAAAATAAACAACCTATATCTATACCTACATTTTGTTATATTTGAAATTCCCTTGAGATACAACTGGACATGTGGCACTCTGTGTGTGTGAGCACGCATTTGCGTGTGTGTGTGTGAGTATGTGTGTGTGTGTGTGTGTGTGTGAGCGTGCATTTGCGTGTGTGTGTGTGTGTGTGTGTGTGTGTGTGTGTGTGTGTGTGTGTAATCTGCACATTCAGGTCTGTCACTTTCTGTCATTCTGTGTGTGCTTTCTGATTGACAGCTGCAGTGATGCTCCCTTGGGGCTACTAACCCCCATCTCTCTCTCTCTCTCTCTCTCTCTCTCTCTCTCTCTCTTCATTTTTCCATGTACAGGATCTAGTTTCTCTGTTGCATTTCACAGGGAGAGGTAAAGGAAAAAGGCCAAAGATGAGCCTCAGTAATGGCATTTATTTCACAAACACGGCCAATAGAAAGCAAGCATGCTGTTCAATATTGTCTTTAACATATCTAACTTAGCAATCTTGAAATATTGTAGTTTATTAACGTTACTTTTTCTTGGAATTAACATATAACCTACTAACTAATCTCCATTATGAATTATTTTTAAAATATTAAAAATAGTGTTTTGATGAACAGAAACTAAAAGTTCCCATCTGAAATCCAGGGTTTTCACTTTTCGCTACACTTTAAAAAAAGAAAGAAGTTCGTTTAGATCCACATGCATTTAACAGGAATTCCACCTCACTTTCAAAAATTCAGTCATTCCGATATGAACGAAATCATGACCTGAAATGGTTCATTCCAGAGAATCTTCACTCGATTTCTTCTCAGTGGTGGTTATAGGAGCCTGGGGTCATGGTGTCTACCATCCAAGTTTATTTACTATCTTCTGAGCTTTTATATGCAATGATAATGATGGCAGTAAAATAGTGAAGAAACATGAGAATTTGTCTTTTTTGGGGGCTATTTTTCCTACAATGCCCTCAGCTTTTCATGTAATAACGTACTGTGTGGGAGCTTTTAGAGGCATTGAACTCTTTAGACTTTCCTATCAGCACTGCTGCAAACAAATCTCTTCACAGCAAATTTTGAAAGATTATCGGAATTCCCCTTTAAAAACAACATATAGGCTATTTTTTACCACATATACGAGCATGTGCAAAAGTTCCCTCTCAGAACTTTATTAATTCATTACTTTCCTCACTAAGCTTGCTTAAGCACGTCATTGAGAATTGCCACCTGATGACATTTCCACAATGTAATAGATTATCTGACTCTTCGAACCTTGTGCTAACACCTAGTAACCATGGGTTCCTCTAAGCAGCTGGCTGAGGACCTGAAAATGAAGCTAATTGATGCCTACAAAGCATTGGATGCTCTCCAGCTGCTCCCAGCGTACAATTACCGCTGTCCAAAATGTCATAAAAAGTGTGGCAGTTAAGGGGAACTGTGGAAGTCAAGATCTGGAAGACCAAGAAAATACATGTGGGTCATTCCATGGAAATGGCACATTTTGAGTCCTCATCTCCTCTTTAGGTGTATTTTATCTACTGCGTCACAAAAATCTATATTTTAACAGCTTTACACATACACTGAAATATCTCCTTTAATACAGTGTATTTTTTTTTTTTTTGATCTTTTTATGAGAACTTTGTTTATTTATTTATTTTTGCTGACACCACCTATTTTGTCATGTCCCTCATGGCCTTCAACGAAAGTATACTTAGAATATACCAAATACAACTATAAAAAAGTCCATATATTTTGATGTCAACCTAAACAACTGTCTGTGTTTAATTGTTTGTGATATTATTTTTCAAAATTAATTGATAATTATTTATTAAAATCACATTATTTAGTTCTGTACCTAAGTAACCCCTCAACCCCGTAACACAAATGAATCTCCCCCACAAAAACAATGGTATGATCCATATGATCCATATACATCAAGAAGTGACATCACTCAAGTCTTTTGGACAACAGGACAGCAAAGACAGGCAAGTGGCTTCCTTCTTTTATTTCATTTTGGTCATTTATCTTGTGATATTGTGGTCGCCAAACTCAGTGACTCAACACCGTCACATGAAAAAAAGATAGAAAACTATTACTTATAAAAAAAGTTTTTTTTATTTCAAAACTATATGCTAATTCTGAATCTCATGCATGCCATGTGCTCTCTCTCTGGTATACAGTATGTAGAGTAGCGGCCTTTTGTGCAAAAATCACAACCCCGTCACACTCAACCCCGTTACATGTTTGACTGTGAGGTTTACATATCAATGATACATTTAAGCAAAGAAATTTGCTTAAAAAAAGTCCAATTTGAACCATTCTAGTGGAATGACCCATGTAAGCTGACCAGACAGGCAAAGCAAAACCCCCATATGACATCAACAAGGTTTAGGCGATGCAGGAGAGGTAGTGCACCATTCTACTGAGCAATGTTGCTTACAGAAATATGATCTGCTTTAAAAAGTCATGAGAAAGAAACACTGCATGCGACTTCATCATAAAAGTCAATGTCTGACGTAAGAGAGAAAACATATTGATCAGCCAGAGGTGTTTTGTAAACACGTATCATGGACTGATGAAGTAAACATGGTCTCTAAATGCATGCTTGGGCAAAAAAGGAGCAGCATTTGATGAAAAGTACACTGTGCCGAATGTTAGGAATAAGGGTACATCTGTTATTATCTGCTATAGAAACTGAATCTGAAAAGAGTCTGGCTTCCACAGCAGGACAATGATCCTAAACACACCTCAAAATCCACCATGAACTTCTTCAAGAAATGGTATATATACAGATACAGTGTATTTGATTGATTTAATAGAATATCTTTGGGTCTTAATTTTAATACAGTCTTGCTCTGATTTGGACTCTGGTTGACTTGGTCTCAATCAGTCATAGTTTTAGACTCATTGTGGACTTAAAGGTCGTCTTAACTACAACACTGGTAAATATTACATTAATTAGTAGTAATATACACCATTTTGCAAATATGCTATTGTACAGTCTGAAGTCTTACAGCACTGTCCTGTTCAATTTGATATGACTAATATAGGCTATTACATGTCAATTTACAAATGCTCATGAACGTGGGAACGCAGTTATACAATCACTGTTTCTCGTAAATACATCCCATCGTGTTCACTCAACACATCAGTTTTAATGGCCAAGGCTCGTGCAAAGTGATAGTGAGCGATGCTGTATGTGTGTCTAATTTCTTAATGGCTGTCTCTTCACGCTCTTTTCCTCTCCGCTCTGTTCTGCACGATGTGAAATTGGCTCGGCTGACTCAGGCTGGCAGCTGGATTTAGAACCGCGGCTCTGCGAGAAGCGCAGCGGATTCTGCACTTAAACCCATTAAAGAATGAAAATTAATTACCAATACAGGCCAGGAATCCACCCAAAAGACCAGAGAGAGGGAGAGTTTGAAAGAAAGTGGAATGAATTTGTCGGCTGAGTTTGCAACTGAGCGAATCTAAGCGTATGTTTACGTGTGAAAGAGAAAGTGTGTCTACATGTGCATGAGAGAGAGAGAGAGAGAGAGAGAGAGAGAGAGAGAGAGAGAGAGAGAGAGAGAGCAAGAAAGTGATCGAGGCCGAGGAAAAACAGGGGGAAAAAAGGCTTTTCGGCTGTGAGTCACCAGACTCTGCGTTAAGCTTGACTGACTAATTATTGCTTATAATTTGCGTTTGGATTAATTAACTAATTAGCTGGGAATGACTGAAGGCGTAGTGCAGTCTGTGCATGTCAGACTGAAGACTTTAATTATTGTGATATTTTTAATTAGAATCAGCAGCTGAATGAGACACGGTGCACACACACACACACACACACGTGCACATGTGCACACACACATCACATCAATGCAGAATGTGCAATAGACAGTCCTTCCCACATACACACATGCATATAGGCATGACCTTACATCACACATCTACATATACACACGTGATGACAAATACACTTTGCTCGGCCCTCGTTTCACAACCACACACGTCTCTCTCTCTCTATTAAACTTTAAGTCGCTTTAAATTACTGGCTATAAATAAAATACTGCACTAACATCTCACCAACACTACAAATCCAACATGTATGTGGTGACAGAACTTTTGGTAACCATTTTTAAGAATGTCATGTTTTTAAGCATCTATAAACACCTTTGTAACATGTTATAATGCATTCTATAGGGCTTTATAAACATGGTTATAAATATTTTTTTTTAAATAAGTACACTGAATTATACTTTATAGCCATGTTCATTATGCATTATAAATTGTTACTATAATGTATTATAAGTAGTGTTAATAACATGTTAGACTGTCAAAAGAGAATTAAAGACACAAAGTCTTTTTATGCCCTTCACTCTGTAACACTTCACTACACTACAGTACAGTAGTGCTGATTTCTGCTGCCGTTCTATTGGATATGCGGTGTTAAGTGAGTGCCAGGCTAACGGTGGTGAACATTAACAGTGGTGAACATTGACTTTCCCACATTGGGTGAAACACTGACGGCAGCTCTAGTTTAAACTCTGACATTTGAAGCCTGTAATGAGCTTTACTGTGTTTTAGTGTTTCAGTAAATCCTTCAGTAAATACTTCAACTTGAAGCCTCACTCTTAACCCTGGAGGAGGCTTTAGTCCAGTATACTTCACTTTACTTAGAGAGGACAAATACAGCTAATGAGCTCTTGTAATGTGTTATGAACAGTACTTATAATGCATTATGTTAACATATGTTATTCATAATACATTATAAGCATGGCTATAATGTGTAATGCATTTTTATAAATATTTATAGCCATGTTTTTGATGCCTTATGCATGCATTACAACAATATTATGAATGTGTTTATAGACGCATACAAATATGACATTCAAAGAAAGTGTCTGTGTGGGTTTCCTCTGGGTTCTCCGGTTTCCTCCCACAGTCCAAAGGTGTGTAGTCAGGACGAGGAGACATTGTCTGCCTTATGATAGACTCGTGACCTGTCCAGGGTGTATCCCGCCTTCCACCCAGCTTCCCCCAAGACCCAGAAGGAAAACTGGCTTGGAAGACAAAAAGAAACCTTCATTCAAAAGGAAAAAGCTCCTAGGATGCCAACGAGGAAACACCAAAAGAACCAAGACTCAAAAGGAAACACTCCCTAAGAGAAAAAGGAAAGAACACTGAGAGGAACCAAGACTCAAATGAAAACTCTCAACGAGCAAGAAGAAGAACTGAGAGGAACCTACATACCTTAAGGAAGAAACATTAAAAAGAACCAAGACTCAAAGAAAAGCTCCACAAGAGCTTGAAGCAAAACAACTGAGAGGAACCAAGAATCAAAAGGTAAACCTTCCTAAGAGCATAATGGAAAAAATGCAATAGGAACCAGAGATGGAAAAACACTTTCGGGACATGAGGAAGTAACACTAACAGGACCTGAAAATCAAAAGAAGAAACTCCTTAAGAATGTGAGGACCATTGAGGAAAGGAAGGAGCATTAAGAAGAACTAAAACTCCATGAGAGTGTGTATTCACACTCTGAGGAACCAAGAATCAACGATAATCACCCTGCACTGCAATAAATGATATCTTGGCGAGGGTAAACATCTTAAATGTAGCCAATACATCTACTGTTTCTCATTATGAGACGTTTGTAAAAATATCTTGAGATGATTTAACTTTGAGAACATTGAGAGGAACTAAGACTCACAATAAGAACCCCCCTATAAGCAAAAAGGGTGAAGTACTCAGGATGAAACACTCCCTGAGGGGAAGAGGAGGAAATTTGAGAGGAACCAAGACTCAAACAGCTGAAATAACATGAATGGCTTGTTTACATATCTGACAAACCCATTCTGGTCAAGTGGGCAGTTCCTGGACACACTGAGCAATGAAACCCAGTAGGAAAGGAAGCCCAGTGACACTTTCATGCATGGAACTGTAACTTCAAGCAAGACCTTCTTCTCTATTTACATTTTTTGGGTAGCATTTGGTATTTCCATCTATAATAAAGACAAAATATGTCCATTTTCATGTCTGTGGTTATGGGATCATGATCAACACAACACAGAATTTCTGAATTTACATCTGAAATGAAGGGTATTAATAGTGAGTTTGTGCTGCAGTAACAGCCTCTACTCTTCTGGGAAGGCTTTACACTAGATGTTGAACATTGCTGTGAGGAATGAGGTCAGGTACTGATGTTGGATGGTCAGTTCTGGATCTCCAGCTCATCCCAAAGGAACTGGATGGAGCTCCATCACTCCAGAGAACACAATTCCACTGCTCCACAGCCCAATGCTGGGGGGTTTCAAACCCTTGTTGCCCATGCTTGTCATTGGGTATAGTGACCTTAGGCTCATGAGGGCTGCTCCAGAGTGTCCCATTCTATTGGTCAGTGCTTTTTCCAATCCCACACACTACCTCAATAATATGTGATACTGATTTCAATTCTCTCAACCATTGCTAAATAGATTCATTTGATAAACAGTATTGTGTTAAATTCATACGCTGAGGGATTTCACCATCTTCTCTCTCTCTCTCTCTCTCTCTCTCTCTCTCTCTCTCTCTCTCTCTCTCTCTCTCTCTCGGATGGGGCAGAAATTTGTGCCGTCGACAGGATTCAGCGGAGCATCAGACTATTTTCCATCACAAGGGGCCAAGTTTAGTAAACAGGCAAAACTAATGAGGCACTTTGAGCTCCACGGTGGAGCTGCGCCCTGAGGCCCATGCAGCCCGGGCGCAGTCGCACCTGATGGAGCTGAGAGACATCAAAGCAGCGGATTACAGCTGCGCCACAGGGCACATTCACAGACTTATTATACGCCTAGGCCTTAATCCGGTTATCTGCAGAATATAGCTGTGTTTAGAAGCCTTGGCCTAACACTCACTCACTCACTCACACACACACACACATACACAGGCATATAACCATACACATATACACACATGCACATAAATGCACAATCATACATACAGAAACATGTCACATGATTTTACATACATATCACATATACAAACACACAGCACTGTGGAAAAGTCAGAGGCCAACCTTCATGTATTTATTTCTTGTCAAAATAGTAAAGAAGTACAAGTGAGTAATTTTTGTGTCATGAAAAGAAGTAAAAAATATATATTTAACACAAAATCACACAAAAGTCTCAAACTAAATTTAATATTTATATCAATTTATTTATTATTTTATCAATTTATTTATTTATTATAACAATTTGCTATTTACGGAGCCCTGCTGGTGACATCCTTATGACTTAGTGAGGCATGGGAACAACGTTACTGAGTAGTAGCTACGACTTGTTAACGCATGAGAATGAGATCCTTAGTAAGGCATGGGAACAAGATAATTACGTAATGGCCCTGACTTAGTAAAGCATGGGAATGAGATCCTAATGTGTGGCCATGGGAAAGAGATCCTAATGTGTTGCCACACCTTAGTAAGGCATGCAAACGAGATCCTAATGCGTGGCCACGGCTTAGTAAAGCATGGGAACAAGATAATGGCCACACATTCGAAACTCATTTCCACGTGTTAATAAGGCGTGGCCACACATTATTTTTATTTATATGGAATATCACCAGCAGGGCTCCATAGGTGTTTATGGTGTCCACTCTTTACCTTTATTGCAGCGTCCACTCTTTTCAGGAGACTCACTTTCAGCTCCTCTAAGAACCTGCAGACACGCCTCCAAAGTTCAGTCTTAGACGCTGGTTCATTTTCTGAAGTAATCAAACCCATTCACTGATGAGATCTGGACTCTGGGGCGGTCAGTCCATCGTTCAGCTTCTTTGTTTGGTGTGTCCGTCTCCTTTTCTCAGTGAGGTTCTTCTTGATCAGCTACACCTCCTTCCAGACCCACAGCGCTGAGTGGTCTTCTCACAGTGGAAGGATGGACAGAAGCACCTGTGGTGGTTGTTAGGAGCCACATTTTCTTGGTGGCTTTTAATATTTTTTTCTTTGACTTTTTCCTTTATTAAGCAAGTAGATCATCTTCTATTGAATCTCCTGTTTTGACTGGAAATTAAATACATTTGGACTAATTTGGATTTTTACATAGTACTAAAAACAATGAAATGAGCGATCACAAATACACGCATACATACAGACCCAGACAATTACAACGCTTTACAAATGCCTGATACAACATTCATGCTTTTATGCTGGCCATATGAATGCTTTAAGAAGTCTTCAAACCCTGTCCAAAAGAGCGAGTCCATCTGTCACACACACACACAGCCATCTCCATTCACTGATTTCTGGGGCTCGTAGCCCACGGCACAATCTGATACCATGTCTCATCTCCTGTCTCTCTCTCTCTTACTGAGGGTCAGGCCTGCTCAAAGAGTTTCTATTAAAAGGAAAACAAACAGAAAACAATGAAAAGAATTCCTTACCAATCCGTGAAAGACACCCACTCAGTCTGATGATGACCTCTGAAGGACGTCTCTGCAGGAATGCTAGATAATGTGCTGTAATGTGTGTAGAGCAGCACTGAGCATTACACTATCCTGCAGTGGTGTATCAATACTGCCCAATGAGAAAATCCCCGATTTGACCCCTTAAATGGTCAGTGCCCTTCAGCAGGCCCAAAGTTTTACCACATGCTTCTATAACCTAAGAATAGCTCAGCTAGTTTGCATTGAAGTCTGTATAGTTAATAAATTATAAGCAGAGATGTGGACTCGATTCAATTCTGACTCCAGCCACGAATTTGATGACCTTTGACTCAACTCGAGAAAATCGAGACAGACTTGGGACTCGACTTGGAGTTGAGCACAAATGACTCTGACATGAGAGCGCCATGACTCGGAAACACTCGAGACTCTAAGTGCAAGAAGCGAAAAGAGAAACTCACCAGGCAAACTGACCGTTTTCCTCATGTGGAACAAAAGAGATGCAGCTCTCTGTGTTTGACCGATTTTCACAGCTTCTGCAGGTAAAAACAAGCACAACAATCTCCACGAGGCCGAAGTAGAAGTGTTGAGTTAGAAGGGTTAAAAGTAGTACACGTATATATACACGCATACTACTTTTAACCCTTGTAACGCAACAAAGTCAAGTATATATATATATACAGTACTGTGCGAAAGTCTTAGGCACCCAAGACACATTTTCAAAATCTATTTATTTGTGTAGTTTGTGTTTATTTGCTAAGAAAAGTGTTAATAAGAAACAGAGAGAGATACATACACAATTAATATATATATATAATATAATATACACACTGCTAATGCGCTGTCATTAAAAGGCTACAGTACTATTACCATTATTCAGTGTTATAGTCTTAAATTAGCTGATGAATGCAGGCTGGCTTGTTTAGGACTCAAAGATTAGTACAATTGACTTGGGACTCAACTCAAGACTTACCTGTACTGACTCGGGACTTGAATCAAGACTCAACTATCTTCACTTGGGACTTGAGTGAGAAGACTTGAGAACTTGAAAACTTGCAACTTAGTGACTGCCACCTCATAAGGCTAACGATGTAATGAAGAAATTTAAGAGATTAATAAAGAGAGTTCCCAGCAGAAAAAAAAGCTGCAAAATGATGCAAAACATCAAAAATGCGACATCCAGAGAGAAGCATCATGCACTGATGTTTGTAACTGGTGTGGACATCTTTGTTGGTCGTTTTCATTCGCTTGCATTGCTTGATGTTAAGAAGAGCTGTCTGCAGAGCTGCGGACTGGGTGGAACTTAGTCTGACACCCCTGATGAAGATGAACAAGGTGCTTTACTACCTAAAACCTGCTAAAATTACAAGTAGAAGAAAAGCTGAGCGGATTTTAAGTAAAGCAGAGCGAGTAGAAGAATAGAAGAAGTATAGTGACCAAGGCAGAAAATGAGAGAGAGAGAGAGAGAGGGAGAGAGAGAGAAAGGGAGAGAGAGAGAGAGAGAGAGAGAGGGAGAGAGAGAGAGAGAGAGAGAGAGAGAGAGAGAGAGAGAGAGAAAGAGAGAGAGAGCAAGAGAGAGAGAGAGAGAGGGAGAGAGAGAGAGAGAGAGAGAGAGAGAGAGAGAGAGCGAGAGAGAGAGAGAGAGAGGGAGGGAGAGAGAGAGAGAGAGAGGGAGAGAGAGAGGGGGAGAGAGAGAGAGAGAGAGGGAGAGAGAGAGAGAGAGATAGAGAGACAGAGAGAGAGAGAGAAAGGGAGAGAGAGAAAGAGAGAGAGAGAGAAAGGGAGAGAGAGAGAGAGAGAGAGAGAGAGAGAGAGAGGGAAGAGTGAACTTTACTACAGTAAGTATCAAGGGAAAAAAACACTGCTAATTAAGAGAAGTGGGGATTTATGCAAATGACTTTTCCACAGATATTCTAATGAGTATAGAATAGAGAGAATGTGTGTCTTCACTCCATGAAAAAAGTGTGCGTGTGTGTGTGTGTGTGTGTGTGCGTGTGTGTGTGTGTGTGTGTGTGTGTGTGTGTGTGTGTGTGTGTGTGTGTGTGTGTGTGTGTGTGTGTGTGTGTGTGTGTAGCTGTGAGGAAGGTCAGGCTCTGGTGGTGTTTAATCCTCAGATTGGTAGCTTTGCCCTCTGGTCAGTCCTGATTATCTCCCAGAATGCACCACTCCACACTGATCATGGATGTGTGTGGAGCTGCTGAGGGAGCTGTGATTTTTTTTGCTCGTGATTTCTGATGATTTGGGGTGATTTTGTACAAACACTGAGTCTGAAACAAACACAAACAACAAAACAAACAAACAACAACAACAACAGTAAGAAACGAAACTCCTGCTGGGTGAGAGAGAAAGAGAAAGACGGGGGAAGAAAAACAGAAGGAAAAGAGAAATAGAAGAAGAGAGAGAGAAAGATCAAATAAAGAAAGAGGAACAAGAGAGAGAGAGAGAGGACAAATGGGAAAGAGGAAAAGAGACCAAAAGAAAGAGCAAGCAGAGAAAGAGAAAAGGAGAGCGTGGGAAAAGAAAGAGAGAGCAAATAGAGAAAGAAGAAAAGAGAGAGAGAGAGAAAGATCAAGAAGCGAAAGAGGAAAATAGAGAGAGAAAGAGTAGAGAGAGAAAAAGAGGAAAAGACAGAGAGGTGTGAAGAGCAAATAGAGAAAGAGAAACAGAGTGAGAGAAAGGAGAGAGAGTGAGAGAGAGAGAGGGAGAGATTCACACATATAACAGAAATACTATAAGAAACTATAATGGACACACACACACACACACACACACACACACACACAGACACACACTCTCACACACACACACACACACTGGTGTGCAGTAGTGTGGTTGACCTCGCTTAGGCCTGCAGCGTTAGGGGCAGCGGAGAAAGGCATCACCACCTCATACATTATTCATGCTGCAGTGTGTACTGTGGCCTGCCGCTCACACAGGAGTGGGGGGGGTCTGTTCTTTTCTGTGTGTGAGGGGGTCTGGGGGGGGTCTGGGGGGTCTGGGGGGGGTCTGGGGGGGCTGTGGGTCTGCTGTTTGGAATGAAGGAATGGAGGTGGGCTCTGCTTCTCTATTAGACAACAGTATTAAAGGGGAATTCCACTGATTTTTCAGTGGTTGAGATGTAAACAAAGTGGGAAACTTACAGACTCAAATTTCTTTACAGTGGTGGTGAGAGAAACCAAGGGTGATGAATATGGCCCGTTAATGAACTATCCAAAACAGCCAATGAATAAGGGTAATAAAGTTGATAAGAAAAGACGGCAAAATGATGGAGAACGTCTTTTGACGTCTGTTGACTTTTTTATCCAGCTTCTTATTCTAATTGTCCATTCCACCTTAAATGGCACAGCAGTTACATTCCATCGCCTCACTGCTGCATCATTTAAGGTGAAATGGCAATTCTCAACATGAAGCTGGCAAATTAAAAAGTCAACTCCAGCCTCGTGGTGAACGTTGCGTTTGCTTTACCTGCAGAAGCTGTTAAAATCGGTCAAACAGGGAGAGCCGGGACTCTACCATGAGGAAAACCATGAGGATTTTCCAATAAGACTGGAGCTTAAGTGCTGAGCTGGACACATTGATGCTGTTGCTTTGCTTGTTTACAGCTTTTGGAGGCTGACTTGAACTCTAACGCTTTTCTGGTCTTCCAAAATAAAATAAACCGAGCATAAGCTCAGTAAGAGACAACAGACGACGGTGCTGTTTATTCAATTTATGGCAGGAAACAACTTCATTCACATGAAAAACAATCGACTGCGTAGAGTCCCGTCTGCAGTCAGACGCCTCTAAACGTTTCTGCCAATTTGAGTCTCGAGGCTTTCCGAGTCAGGACACTCAAGTCTGAGTCAGAGGCAGTAAATGCACACTTCTGGGTACTAATTCCATAAAGTGGAATGTGAATATGAAGGGGAACCGAATCGGATACAACACTGGCTAGTTAGTTTCACTAAACTTACTGAACTGCTGCTGATGGACTAAAGCTTGAGGAAAAGACCAACAGAGCTTTTGAAGCCATTTTATTAAAACCAACCACAATAAAACTGGTGTGCTGTGATATCTAGTACCACACTGGTAGAGCCAAAATGTGGACGGCACCAAAGAAAGGAACAAAAAGACAGAGTAGGCTTCTACATGGTGCGAATGCATAGGTGCGCCCCTCTTACCTGTTTGAAACCCCAGGTGGTACAAACTACCTCTTGTCAAACAAAGTTAAAAGTGTGCAGGTCAAATACTGAACAAAATCAGACAAACTCATACACGAAGTTAAAAACTGGTAAAATACCTGATCAGTCCTCTCCAGGCATCTTGAAGGCATCTTTTAAGTCCTAGGATCTACACCAGCCAGGCCTCTGATTGGTTGGAGGCCCTCATATGACTGACTGCAGGGGAGGTACACCTGTGAAGGGACACGCCAGGAGAGATAGTTATACTTGAGTTATACTATTGCCATTAAAAGACAAAAGCTCTAGGCTGTGGACACTCGCATGAAGCCAAACATCAAGTATAAGACAATTCTGAACACAAAGCTTCTACATTGTTGTTAGTGTTTACTGTTAATCCTGCATCTGCATCAGAAATCATGTGACCACACGAGACAGATGGAACTCCACCTAGTTTTATGTCATGTAAAAGGAAACAGATACAGGTACCCAGCCATGGTACAATGGTTCTGGGGTCGGATTAGTAACCGTACTGCCTGGAGGAAATACGCTATTAACTTTGTGTGTGTGAGCGTGAGAGAGAGAAGCTGTCTCTGAGTGTGTGTGTGTGTGTGTGTGTGTGGGTGATATATGTGATACTCTTGGGCATGATGCGCTTTATATGTGCATGTGTGTGTGTGTGTGTCAGTGTGTTGTGTAAGGATCTTATGATTCATTACGGGGATCTTTGGGGTCAGACGAAACCTCACTCAGTTTGACACTCAGCGTAGAGATCATATTGATCCAGCCGAGCAGCTGGATGGCTGCCATCAGAGCGAAGGAGAAACCAGCTCCAACCTCTGACTCCACACACTTACTCACCAATCAAACCTTTTCATTTAGCTCACTTACATCATTACAGCATCTCTCCCCAGAGCCTCTTACGGCACACACACACACACATACACACACACACACACACACACACCGCACACATGCACACACGGCACACATACACACAGACATTCAAACACACACACACACACATGCACGGCGCACACACACTCACACACACACACACACACACACACCGCACACACACACACACACAGCACACATACACAGACATTCAAACACACACACACACATGCATGGCGCACACACACTCACACACACACACATACCGCACACACACACACCGCACACACACACACACAGCACACATACACAGACATTCAAACACACACACACACATGCATGGCGCACACACACTCACACACACACACATACCGCACACACACACGCAGACACACACACACGGCACACACACACGGCACACACACACACAGACATTCAAACACACACACACGCAGACACACACACAGACGAACACACAAACACACAGACACACACACACACACAGACATACATACCACGCATACACAGACACACACAAACACACACACATACCACACATACACACACACACACACACACACACATATACACACACATACACACACACACACACACACACATACCACACACACATCATTGTTTTTCTTCCTTGTCAGGACTAAATATAATGTCTATATGTAATAAAATATGTCCTGCCTGTTCCTGTATGTAATAATAAGTTAAACATAAACTATAATTATAGAAGCACCTGCATGTAAGAATGAAGCCCACATTATGTAGAAGTGAGCTTATAATCAATTCTAATAATATCATGTGTACATGTGTGATTTTGTGTGAATCTAGTTTTAATGTTCTATATGCATTACACACATATCTACATGTAGCAATGCATCTAATGTGTATAATAATATATCCTTTTTCTATAACACATACCTACTAACATTTCTGTAAACATCACTCCAAACCACACACTACCCTTAATCTCAGGTCTGAATCATGGATCTTTGTAAAAAGCACTTTACAAAGCCAGAGGCCTGTAGAATTGTATAGAATTATCTGTATCTAAGAACAATTTTTATGTGATGAGAATATTTTTCTGTAAATATGCACATCATATGTACTTTATAAGGAATATGTTTGCTGACAATATATATGTTATAAGTATGTAATAAGAATAATGCATCCTTAATAAGATTATTTTTGTTAATTATATATATATATGTCATAACTCATAACTATAATATACATTAAAAGTATGTAATGAGAATAATGAGTCTATAATAATAAGAATGTTTTTAGCCTAAAACTTTGTGTATTTTATATTTAAAAGAAATGGTTTTAGTCTGGTAAAACAAACAAACAAACAAACAAACAAAAGAAACAGGAGACGTGTGTTTATTTTCTAAATATCACTTTACAGAGTCAGGGGTGTCCTGTTGGCCTCATATATACTGCATACATGCCAGTAACCTCACCTAAATTTTAAGTGTTGCCCTTTAACTCTGACCCTGACCTCAGGGACCGAAAAGAAAGAAGTTTTACGCTTTCAGTTGTAAAAAGTGATAGAAGTTTTTTTTTTGCGAGAAGGACTTTTGTAAAGACAGCTGCGTCCCTCAAAGTCAGAACATCAGGACACGCCTGACTTGTTCAGCTCACTCTCCAGTACAGAAGCCCAACACTGTCCTTATCTGAAGAAGGCGAGGGAAGTTTACAGCCTTTCTCTCCAGCGGTGAAAGTGGATGTGCGCAATAGTTCCTTCCGTTTTCTCCGGCGTGTCCAACTTTGATCATCCGCTCGAACGGCGCTGTAATGAGCATTAACACGTTTGTGGTCATTGGATCTAAACAAATAAGCGGCAGCAATCTAATTCCGCAGGATGCTATTACTGTAGGATCAGAGAGCACGGCGAGATATGAGGAATGGAGAGGAAGCCGAGAGTTCCACACGTGCACAGGCGCGCGCACACGCACGGTTAATTGCAATAATGAAAGTAATAATGCCAACAAACAACAACAACAATAATAAAACCTTTTCAAAACATTTCATAAATGATCAGTGGGTAATTAGTGTAATCTTATGCTGCAGCAGCCTTCTGGAGCTGTTTGGTGTTTTGCGCAATCCTCAGCTGCACTGAGCCTGTGTGTGTGTGTGTGTGTGTGTGTGTGTGTGTGTTGGTCCGTGCCCTGCAGGGCCGACCTTCCAATCATTATCTGTCTGTCTTATTACCCCGCCAACCCGGGCCCACTTTTAAATAAAATATGCAAAGGTTTCTTAAATGATGACCCGGGGCGAGGCGCTTGCCTTTGCTGCTCTACACGCTGTTAATCTGAGAAATGCAAATTCTCTTCATCTTCCTCTGCTGCTTTATTAACTTTTTTGAATTTAAAATTCCACGAACAATGAGTTCTGTCAGCTTCTGAAATTATATTTTCCCCTCTTCTTTTCATGTGCGCGCGGAAGCCGGTTTTGCAGCGCGAAATCACCAGGGGAAATAAGCGCGGTTTCATCTCCCTTTCACAATTTAATTGGCTGCTTTGCAATTATTAGTTTTTGCTGCTAAAGTCTTTTTTTATTTCTGCGTCTGTTTTCCTATAACGCTGGGCGTCAACCTGCAACACGTTTATCTGTGTTGTTGGTATATGAGAGGGTCGGGGAGGGGGGGAGGGGGTCGGGGGGGGGGGGGGGGGGTTGGGGGTGATGGTGGTCAACAAGTCAATTTTATTCTTTTTTTAGTAAAGAGAAAAGTTTCCCTGTCTTTCCTCTGAGGGTACCTTATCATTTTTTTTTCCCTCATCATTTTATTTATTGGCTCATTTGTTTAAATATATACACCCACACACAAAAACATGTAAAGGTATATACATATGCCGTCAGATATACGTGGCGCAGTGCTACAAGCTGGAGCTGAGCTGCTAGGCAACCGATAGGCATCATCATCAGCAGCATCCTGATTCCCGCTGTGTAAAAATACAGTATCTCTTACTGTATTGGAATGTATTATGTTTTACATTCATAACAAGCCTTTTAGTTCTAAATTTAAGGAATCAAATTATGTTTTTTTTTTCTATTGGAAATGTAATTGAGAAAAAGTATGAAGTATTAAATTTAGAGTATAAATTTCTCAGAGTAAGAGTAAGTGTGTATATGATATAAATTACATATGCTAAGTATAGCTGCACTGTACAATGAGCAGGACAAATCTGTAGTTTTCTCTTTCTCCTTGACAGGCAGTGTGCTGTGAATATCAATCAATGTAATGTTGTTTTTCTACTGTTCATTTCTAGCACGAATACTGTGTGTGTGTGTGTGTGTGTGTGTGTGTGTGTGTGTGTGTGTGTGTGTGTGTGTGTGTGTGTGTGTGTGTGTGTGTATTTGTATGTGTATGTATGTATTTCTGTGTATTAGTATGTGTAGATGTGTGTGTGTGTGTGCGTGTGTGTGTGTGTGTGTGTGTGTGTGTGTGTGTATGTATGTGTTTCTGTGTATTAGTATGTGTATATGTGTGTATATGTATGCGTGTGTGTGTGTGTGTGTGTGTATTTGTATGTGTATGTATGTATTTCTGTGTATTAGTATGTGTAGATGTGTGTGTGTGTGTGCGTGTGTGTGTGTGTGTGTGTGTGTGTGTGTGTGTGTGTGTATGTATGTGTTTCTGTGTATTAGTATGTGTATATGTGTGTATATGTATGCGTGTGTGTGTGTGTGTGTTTTTCTGTGTGTGAATGTGTTATGTTGTGTATGTTTTGGTGTTCCTGTGTGTGCATGTGTGTGTGTGTTTGTATGTTGTGTGTGTGTGTGTGTGTGTGGTTAAGGTGTGTCAGTGACAGGTTAATTTGATCAGGTGAATGACACCTCTACCTAAACCTCAGGCTATTCACCTGGAGAGAGAGAGAGAGAGAGAGAGAGAGAGAGAGAGAGAGAGAGGGGGAAAGAGAAAAGGGGGAGGATGAAAAAGAAAGAAAGGATGCAGTGAAGAAGGATGGAAGCACAGACTGAAGAGCCTAACAAATACAAATAAGTGCACATGGACACACAAAACCCTCATGCATTCATTCACGCAATTACACAGTTATACCCAATCGCGCTTCGGTGTCGTATTAGGCGTAAGGTTACGATTGGCTAACAAAGAAAGAGTGCCCACTCAGTCTTCCCAGAATGCCCCTCTCTAGGGCTTCATTAAAAGGTGGCTGCAGGGCGGTCTCCACGGTGACCACAGGTGGTTCAAAAGCCTCTGATTGGCTGCGTGTCCCGGGGCGATGGAACGGGGGTGGGGGTTAGTTCGTCTGATCTAGAGTCCAGAGAAGACTCTAGAGCTTTAAACCTGAGACCCATCACACACACACACACACACACACACACAGAAAAAAACTTTAACACCCCCTCAGTATCACCACCAAACTAAAAAGAGTTGAATTCCCTGCCAGACCAGATGGTTTGAAAAAGTTACCTTACACTAAAGCCTGTGAATGAAAGAGAATGGCTAAAAATGTGAGTGGAATTTCAATTGATCGCTGTGTCCTAATATAATCAATTAAAAAATATGGAATTTAAGTGCAAACAAGGGTCATTTGTCCGGTGTTAGGGTACACAAAAAGCCATTATAAATTGAAAGTCACTCAAACGGTAATGGGATTACTTTTATGAAAAGAAACCTCACTACTCCTCACTTTGCTTTAAGTGACTCAATAAAACCATCCATGCACGCTGTAAAGTGCAGAAATTCAATCTCTATTTTGAAAGAAACACCAATTATCATTTAAAACAAGACACAGCTGATTGAAATTGTAAATGGCTTGACTAACCAGTAGCAACAGCTGAAAAACCTCTGCCTAAAAATAATAAACCATTTATAAATACAGTGCAAAATCGTATAAAGATCAAGCAACTGTAAAGTTTTACATTGCTTCTTCATTTTAACATATTACACTGTATACTTTCTGTCAATAACATGATATTTTGTTCTTTTACGTCATTGGCCCATAAGCACGTCACCCTAAAATCAACCGCCCCACCTACCCAAAGGGAAAACAGTCCATCAGTATTTGACAAATTTGTTGTTATTTCAGATCTACTCAGCATATTGGAGTTAAACTGAAATAATAAGCTCAACGTGCAGAAACGGCAGATGTACATTGAAGGTATTTACATCCAAATTGGGTGAATAATGTAGGAACCATTTTAACACACAGCCCCCAATTTTTAGTGGCTCAAAAATAATTGCACAATTTGCTGCTCAGCTGTTCCGTCATTATTTCACTTAAAAGTAACAGATAAAAGTTTCATTTTATATGTGGATGTGAAATCATGTCTGTTGCTGTTAACTCTGAAGTCCAAAGAACTTCAGTTTCAGTGAAGCAAGTCATCATCGGGATAAAAAATCAAAGCAAACCCATCAAAGAGATGCCAAGTTACCACATTAGCTGTGACTACATCAACTATTTGGCACATTCTTGAAAAGAAAGACCGCACTAGTGAGTTCAATGACACCCAAAACCACCACATTCCCAACAATCATGGAAAAAAATTGTGGTCAATGACTGTGGAATTCTTACCTGGTAAGAATTAAGAAAAACTCCTTCACAACAGTTGATCAGAAGAAGAAGTCCGTTTGGGAGGTCTGTGTCAAAGTCAGTGATCAAGACAGGGCTTTACCAGAGGAAATACAGAGGTTTTACCAGTGGTAGGCTACACGAATGGGAAGACTAGATTATAGCAAGCCACAAATATCTAAAAAAAGCATCTACCATTCTGGAAGAACGTCTTGTAGACTCAGAAGATGAAGTTTAACTTGTATCACACAGAATGATGAGAAGAGGAGAGTTTGGAGGAGGGCAGAAAACTGCTTATTGTCAAAAGCATGGTGGAGGTAGTTTCATGGTTGGGATATATGGCTGCCAGTGGCACTGGCTCCCTTGTGTTTACTGATGAGGTCAGTGAATCATCAATCTGCTCACATTCAACCAAATTCAGCTGGATCTTCATAGTGCAGATGGACACCATGCAGGCAATCCAAGATTTGTATGATGATGATGATGATGATGATGATTATTATTATTATTATTATTATTATTGAAATGAAAACGAATATTCTGTGGTACACCACTGAAACATCCATACCTTTATTAATGTCCAAATATTTATTGATCCGACTGTGTATAATTTTACATTCTTATTTCCCTTTTAATGTTCTGTTTTTTTTATTTGAAGAATTTCAGAAACAAAATATAATAGAAAGTTCTAAAACAGATTTTAAAGAACTCTGGGACTTTAAAGAACCTCCTTTACTTGTAATGTTTTGTTTTCTTGCCCTCAGCCCACCGCATATGTTTTACTTTGGCCCCTGTAAGACCAAATGTTTTGGCACCCCTATTTTAAAGCCCAGTCCTGTCTTGTTTGGAGGACATTTGCGGTTGGAAATACGGGAACGGCAGCGGGAGGTGGAGGTAAAGCCGCCGAGCAACGACTTTGTTGTTCCTTCCACTGACTCCACTGAGGAACATCAAAGGGTCATTCAGCATTTCTTTCACTTTTTGCAATTATAGTTCTCCTGCTTTTGTTTGCCAGGGCGGTTTGCAGTGTGTTTTAGCTAGGAAGCTCCAGCGTTATGAAGTGCTTACGTTGAATTTTTAACATTGAGTCATTTTTAATTTGTGTGTATGGGAGAATGTGAAGTGCTTGGCTTAGGAATTTCTCAGGCTCGGATTGGTTCCCCGCGGGCGAGCCATCATGTCAGGATTTGAAAGAACAAAGAGAATGAAACACACACTTACACACTCACACACGTATGCGTACACACACCTGGCGAACTTGCAGTGTAGTGGAGATAATTGCCGCAGGTCGACTGTTTTGATCCTGAGCTCTGTGATGAGAGCCGGGGATGCCTGGCTGTGTACGGCTGAGTGACAGACAGTGAAGACTACGACAGATCGATTTTCACCACATTATTACGGATGATTAATATGATTACTAAAGCCTCTAGGGCAAAGCATCCCTGCCAAGCCACGCCCACATATCCCGAGCCAGCCAATAAGCTTCAAGGCCCTCCCCTCCTATTATGACCTCATCTGTGTCCTTTTCCTTTTTGCTTAAACTTTAACGATGGCACCATCATGTATTACACTGGTAACTCTAACTTATTCATAAGGCACCCACTGCGTTCCAATCAGGGCTATCCTAAAGCAATAACAGAACAAAAAAATCAACACAATGGGAACAGGCTCAAATATAGGTATAAAACTCTTTCAGAAGAAACTATATTTATAGTATTAAATATGTGAGCAGCTTTTTATACTTGTCAGCAGTCTTTCTGATCTTTTCATATTTTATAGTGATCGCAAGCACTGTTCTTTCAAAAACATTGTAGATTTACATAATGGCTTGAATGAAAACCTTCAGGTTTAAGTTGCTTATAATGTAGATGCAGCAATAGGTTTGCTACGGTATGTACACAGATGGTAAGGTGATACCTTAAACTGCTACCTAGAAGCCTAAACACTAAATTCAATGCCAACTCAAAAAATCATAACTTAAATTCAGTGTCTCCTTAATTTCACTGCCACCTTAAATACACCGCCACCTTAAATTTACCAATATCTTAAATACACTGCCAGCTTAAATTTACTGATAACTTAAATGCAGTGCAATTTTAAATACTCGGCCACCTCAAAATTACTGATACCTTAAATCCAATTCCACCTTAAATTTACCGCCACTTTGAATTCAGTGCTACCTTAAATTTACCGCCACTTTGAATTCAGTGCTACCTTAAATTTACTGCCACTTTAAATTTACTGATATCTGTTTGAGAAATCATATAGGGGGAAATTGCATTGGCATTTATTTGTATCTTGTCAGCAGGAACAGCCTAACACAATGAAACCTAGTGCACTTTTTTTGTAAGTAAGTCTGTGACATATTATTATTCTTGCGTCCAGAAAAAGCTACAAACCTCAGTTCCAAAAAATTCAATGGTCTTTGGCCTGTATTAAACTGAAAAGAGTCCAAAAAGCCAATGTTTGATGTTTCATCTCA